>NW_012100544.1:552298-554443 GCF_000951045.1 Mandrillus leucophaeus | reverse complement strand
CCTGATCCTCTCCCTCCTGTCACCCTCCACCCTCTAGTAGATACCAGTGTCTGTTGTTCCCCTCTGTGTGTCCATGTATTCTCATCATTTAGCTCCCAATTATAAGTGAGAGTATGTGATATTTGGTTTTCTTTTCCTGCATTAGTATGCTAAGAATAATGGCCTCCAATTCCATCCATGTTCCTGGAAAAGATACAATCTCATTCTTTTCTATGGCTGCATAGTATTCCATGGTGTATATGTACCATGTTTTCTTTATCCAGTCTGTCACTGATGAGCATTTAGGTTGATTCTATGTCTTTGCTATTGTGAATGGTGTTGCAATGAACATATGTGTGCATGTGTCTTTATGATAGAACAACTTATGTACCTTTGGGTATATACCCAATAATGGGACTGCTGGGTTAAATGGTAGTTCTATTTTTAGCTCTTTGAGGAATTGCCACACTACTTTCCACAATGGTTGAACTAATTTCAACTCCTACCAATAGTGTATAGGCCATTCTCTTTTCTCTGAAACCTTGCCAGCATCTGTTATTTTTTGACATTTTAGTAATAGCTGTTCTGACTGGTATGAGATGGTACCTGATGTGGTTTGGCTGTGTCCTCACCCAAAACTCATCTTGAATTGTAGTTCCTGTAATCCTCATGTGTCGTGGGAGGGACCTGGTGGGAAGTGATTAGATCAAGAGGGTAGTTTTCCCCCATGCTGTTCTCATGGTAGTGACTGAGTTCTCACAAGATCTGATGGTTTTATAAGCATCTCCCATTTCCCCTGCAGGCACTTCTCCTTCCTGCTGCCTTGTGAAGAAGGTGCCTTACTTCTCTCTCGCCTTCTGCCAAGATTGTAAGTTTCCGGAGGCTTCCTCAGTCATGCAGAACTATGAATCAATTAAACCTCTTTCCTTTACAAATTACCCAGTCTCAGGGATGTCTTTATTAGTAGTGTGAAAATGGACTAATACTCGTTGTGGTTTTTATTTGCATTTCTCTAATGACCAGTGATGTTGAGCTTTCTTTCATATGCTTGCTGGCTGCATATATGTTTTCTTTTGAAAAGTATCTGTTTATGTCCTTTGCCCACTTTTTAACGTTTTTTTTCTTGTAAATTTGTTTAAGGGCCTTGTAGATATTGGATATTAGACTTTTGTCAGAGGCATAGTTTGCAAATATTTTCCTCCACTCTTCAGGTTGTCTGTTTACTCTATGGATAGTTACTTTGCTGTGCAGAAGCTCTTTATTTTAATTAGATCACATTTGTCAATTTTTGCTTTTGTTTCAATTGCTTTTGGCATCTTCATCATGACATCTTTCCTTGTCTCTATGTCCAGAATAGTATTGCCTAGATTGTCCTAGGGTTTTTATAGTTTTTGGTTTTACATTTAAGTATTTAATCCGCTTGAGTAGATTTTTTGTGATGTAAGGAAGGGATCCAGTTTCAATCTTTTGCATATGGCTACCCAGTTATCTCAGCACCATTTATTGAATAGAGAGTCCTTTCCACATTGCTTGTTTTTGTCTGCTTTGTTGAAGATCAGATGGTTGTAGGTGTATGGCCTTATTTCTGGGCTCTCTGTTCTGTTCATTGGGAGTCTATGTATCTATTTTTGTACCACTGCCATGTTATTTTGATTACTGTAGTCTTGTGTAGTTTGAAGTCAGGTAGTGTGATGCCTCCAGTTAATTTCTGTTTGGGCTTCTCTTGGTTCCAAATGAATTTTAAAGTTTAAAATAGTTTTTTAAAATAGTTTTTTCTAGTTCTATAAAGAATATAATTGGTAGTTTGATAGCATTTAATCTATAAATTTATTTGGGCAGTATGGCCATTTTAATGATGTTGATTTTTCCTATCCATGAGCATGGCATGTTTTTCCACTTGTTTGCATTATCTCTGGTATCTTTGAACAGTGTTTTGTAGATCTAAATTGTAGAGATCTTTAACTTCCCTGGTTAACTGTATTTCTAGGTATTTATTCTTCTTGTGACAATTGTGAATGGGATTGAGTTTCACTATTGTTGGTGTATAGGAACACTAGTGATTTTTGTAGGTTGATTTTGTATCCTGAGACTTCGCTGAAGTTGTTTATCAGCTGAAGGAACTTTTGGGTCAAGCCTATGGGACTTTGTAGATATGGAATCATGTTG
>NW_012100544.1:544660-549828 GCF_000951045.1 Mandrillus leucophaeus | reverse complement strand
TAGTTACTTTGCTGTGCAGAAGCTCTTTATTTTAATTAGATCACATTTGTCAATTTTTGCTTTTGTTTCAATTGCTTTTGGCATCTTCATCATGACATCTTTCCTTGTCTCTATGTCCAGAATAGTATTGCCTAGATTGTCCTAGGGTTTTTATAGTTTTTGGTTTTACATTTAAGTATTTAATCCGCTTGAGTAGATTTTTTGTGATGTAAGGAAGGGATCCAGTTTCAATCTTTTGCATATGGCTACCCAGTTATCTCAGCACCATTTATTGAATAGGGAGTCCTTTCCACATTGCTTGTTTTTGTCTGCTTTGTTGAAGATCAGATGGTTGTAGGTGTATGGCCTTATTTCTGGGCTCTCTGTTCTGTTCATTGGGAGTCTATGTATCTATTTTTGTACCACTGCCATGTTATTTTGATTACTGTAGTCTTGTGTAGTTTGAAGTCAGGTAGTGTGATGCCTCCAGTTAATTTCTGTTTGGGCTTCTCTTGGTTCCAAATGAATTTTAAAGTTTAAAATAGTTTTTTAAAATAGTTTTTTCTAGTTCTATAAAGAATATAATTGGTAGTTTGATAGCATTTAATCTATAAATTTATTTGGGCAGTATGGCCATTTTAATGATGTTGATTTTTCCTATCCATGAGCATGGCATGTTTTTCCACTTGTTTGCATTATCTCTGGTATCTTTGAACAGTGTTTTGTAGATCTAAATTGTAGAGATCTTTAACTTCCCTGGTTAACTGTATTTCTAGGTATTTATTCTTCTTGTGACAATTGTGAATGGGATTGAGTTTCACTATTGTTGGTGTATAGGAACACTAGTGATTTTTGTAGGTTGATTTTGTATCCTGAGACTTCGCTGAAGTTGTTTATCAGCTGAAGGAACTTTTGGGTCAAGCCTATGGGACTTTGTAGATATGGAATCATGTTGTCTGCAAACAGGCATGGTTTGACTTCCTCTCTTCCTATTTGGATGCCCTTTATTTCTTTCTCTTGCCTGATCGCTCTGGCCAGGGATTCTGTGTTGAATAAAAGTGGCGAGAGAGGGCATCCTTGTCTTGTACCAGTTTTAAAGGAGAATTCTTCTAGCTTTTGTCCATTCAGCATGAGTTGGCTGTGGGTTTGCCATAGATGGCTGTTATTGTTTTGAGGTGTGTTCCTTCAATATCTAGTTTATTGAGAGTTTTTAACATGAAGGGGTGTTGAATTTTATGGAGAGCCTTTTCTGCACATGTTGAGATCACCACGTGGTTTTTCTCTTTAGTTGTGGTTATGTGATGAATCACATTTATTGATTTGCATATGTTGAACCAAAATTGCATCCTAGGGATTACAGCCTACTTTATAGTGGTGGATAAGCTGGATTTGGTTTTCAAATATTTTGTTGAGGATTTTTGCATCAATGTTTGTCAATAATATTGGCCTAAAGTTTTCTTTTTTTGTTGTGTCTCTCCCAGGTTTTGGTATCAGGATGATGCTGGTTTCATTAAATGAGTTGAGGAGAAGTCCTTCCTCTTTAATTTTTTGGAAGAGTTTCAGTAGGAATGGTAATGGTACCAACTCTTCCTCATAGTTCAAGTAGAATTTGGCTATGATTCCATCTGGTCCTGGGATTTTTGGTTTTGGTTTTTTGTTGTTGTTGTTGTTGGTAAGCTATTTATTACTGATTTAATTTCACAGCTTGTTATTGGTCTGTTCAGGGATTCAATTTATTCCTGGTTCAGTCTTGGGAATATGTATATGTCTAGGAATTTATCAATTTCTTCTAGATTTTCTAGCTTATGTGCATGGAGATGTTCTATGTGTATAATATTCTCTGATGATTGCTTGTGTTGCTGTGGGGTCAATATCCTCTTTTTTGTTTCTAATTATGTTTATTTGGATCTTCTCTCTTTTCTTCTTTATTTGTCTAACTAGTGGCCTATCTATCTTATTGATTTTTTCAAACAACCAATTTCTGGATTTGTTGATCTATTGAATGCTTTTCATACTGTCTCAGTCTCCTTCAATTCAGCTCTGATTTTGGTTACTTGTTGTCTTCCACTAATTTGAGATTAGTTTGTTCTTGGTTCCCTAGTTCTTTTAGTTGTTACATTAGGTTGTTAACTTGAGATCCTCCTAACTTTGTTATGTGGGCATTTAGTGCTATCAGTTTCTGTCTTATCACTGCCTTAGCTATGTCCCAGAGATTCTGGTATGTTGTATCTTTGTTCTCATTAGCTCCAAAGAACTTCTTAATTTCAACCTTAGTTTTATTATTTACCCAGGAGTCATTCAGGAACAGGTTATTCTATTTTCATGTAATTGTATGGTTTTTAGTATATGTCTTAGTCTTGATTTCTATTCTGATTACACTGTGGTCCAAGAGACTGTTTGTTATGATTTCAGTTATTTTGCTTTACTGAGGAATGTTTTACTTTTGATTATGTGACTGATTGTAGAGTATGTGCCATGTGACTATGAGAAGAATGTACATTCTATTATTTTAATGTGGAGAGTTCTATAGATATCCATCAGGTCCATTTGATCCAGTGGTGAGTTCGGGTCCTGAATATCTTTAATTTTCTTTCTCAATGATGCATCTCATATTGTCAGTGGGCTGT
This sequence comes from Mandrillus leucophaeus, assembly GCF_000951045.1. Classification (NCBI taxonomy): domain Eukaryota; kingdom Metazoa; phylum Chordata; class Mammalia; order Primates; family Cercopithecidae; genus Mandrillus; species Mandrillus leucophaeus. The sequence goes on along the minus strand of NW_012100544.1, from coordinate 547,222 downwards.
TAAAGTCTCCCCTATTACTGTGTGTGAGTCTAAGTCTCTTTGCAGGTCTCTAAGAAAAAACTTGCTTTATGAATCTGGGTGCTCCTGTGTTGGTTACATATATATTTAGGATAGTTAGATCTTCTTGTTGAATTGAACCCTTTACCATAATGTAATGCCCTTCTTTGTCTTTTTTTTATTTTTGTTGGTTTAAAGTCTGTTTTGTCAGAAACTAGGATTGCAACCTCTGCTTTTTTTCTGTTTTTCATTTGCTTGGTAGATTTTTCTCCATCTCTTTATTTTGAGTCCATGTTTGTCATTGCATTGGAGGCTCTTGAAGACAGCATACCAATAGGTCTTGGTTCTTTATCCAGCTTGCCACTCTGTGTCTTTTAATTGGGGCATTTAGCCTATTTACATTTAAGGTTAGTATTGATATGTGTGGATTTGATCCTGTCATCATGATGTTAACTGGTTATTTTGCAGACCTGTTTATGTGGTTGCTTTATAGTGTCACTGGTCTGTGTACTTCAGTGTGTTTTTATCATGGCTGGTAACGGTCGTTCTTTTCCATATTTAGTATTCCCTTGGGAGCTCTCGTAAAGTAGGTCTGGTGATAGCAAATTCCCTCAGCATTTGCTTGTCTGAGAAGGATCTTATTTGTCCTTTGCTTATGAAGCTTAGTTTGGCCAGATATTAAATTTGGCATTGGAATTTCTTTTCTTTGGAAGGGTTTTTTTTTTCTTACTTCATTGTATTTTATTCCCTTGAGAGTTTGATTATAGTATAAGGTGGGTTCAGTCGACTGGATTCATTTCTGGGCAATTTTAGGGGGCCAAGGCTCAGCTCCCAACTGCTGGACTATATGCTCTAACTCTGGGGGACTTGTGTTGGCCCTGAATTTGTTCTCTGGTTCCTCAAGGTCAGGAACCCACTTCACTAGAGGAGCCTAGCTGCTCCAAGACCACTAGTCTCTACACTCCAGTGGGTGTTGCCAGCCAAAGCATTTTGTAGGGCAGTGGCAGCAGGATCCGTCTTCGTTCACATGTTCCAGCAGCGGCAGTGCTACAGGGCATATGCTTGTCAGCTGTGGCAGAGTGAAAAACTGGCTTCAGGGTGCCAGCCTCTCTGTGGGCATTCACAACACTGGCAGAGGCAGTACAGTTGGGGGGTCAGGGGTCTCCCACTGGTGACTGTGCACACAGTTGCTCTGGTGGTGTTGTTAGCACAGGGGCAGGGTGCTGGCAGGAGTGGGTCTGAATGTGTAATTTCTGTATGTTAACCTAGCCCAGGTGGCTAGTCAGGGTGGAGGAGGGACTCTGTTCTCCTTGCCTACTTTCATTCTGGCAGCAGTGTTGGTGCAAGGGCAGGGCACAGGTGGGGATGGAGCTAGTGGGCTCTGTGCCCTCCAAGGCTTGAATGCAGTGGTGGTAAGGCGAGGGAGGGGGAGCAAAGTGCAATGGTGGTAAGGTAGCACACACACACATGCATGCTGGTGGGTCAGGGAAGGCAAAATCCACAGGTACACACACGTGCTGGCAGAGCAATATGTGGGGTGGCAGTGGGCCTAGGCAAGCTCCATGGGGGAGAGATCAGGTGAGTTGGTGTGTTGCTCTGGGGACCACTCTGCTGGAGCTCTCTGCTGGTCAGATGCAGTCTGCCTGTGTAGGAGCTATGGTGTGGGCCCCCAGGGCACCTGTGTCTGCACTGTCAGCAGGCTTGGCCAGACTGGGGCCCGGGGAGAGGTCAGCAGACCAAGAGGTGCTCAGGTCAGACCAGCCCCATCTGATGGGCAAGACTGCCCTGCAGAGTTCAGGTTGACAGTTCCCCTAGGGCTAAAGTCTCCTCTGGAAGCAAGTGGAGCCTGGAGGGATGGGCATCCCTCACCATGCTCCCTTACCGATACTCCTGCACCAAATCCCCTGAGCTCTGCAAAACCTGGCATGCTGCCCCTGCTACTTCTCTAAGCAGTTCTCCTCACCAACTCAAGTCTTCGTGGTGGTTGAAGAGTCTCCTCCTGCTGGGATTCTAGAGGCCTTTGGCAAAAGCAGGTTACTCCTTGCCAGTTGAACTCACTCCTTCCCCCAGAGTTGTCAGGGGCCAGGAATGAGTCCCGGTGGACAGTTGCTCTGTGCAGGATTCCCAGCTTCCTCTCCCTTCAGCTCAGCTTCTGTTTCTTCCCTCCATCCACTTTCAGTGCCTTCCTTCTGAAGATCTATTAGGAGTGAGCCAGTCATCTCGATCCCTCAGTGGCAGCTGTTACACGTGGGTGCATCTATATACTCGATATTCTATATTCCTTCTTCATTCATTCAACACATAGAGATTAACCATCTACTATATGCCAAATATTCCTCTGTTAGCCTCCCTGCAGTAGCTTATAAAGACAAAGAAGTAATTATAAGGGTGTCCTCTGTCAACATATGCACAAAATACATACACATGGCAAATAAATGGAGGCCAAAAGGAAGAAACATAGTCATTTTGAAAGTATGTGGTGCCTTAACTAAGCTGAGCAAAGGGTTTATCAAGTGAAGGAAGGAAGGGTGCCCAGAAATTATATATATGATGTACATAATACAT
>NW_012100544.1:537924-544610 GCF_000951045.1 Mandrillus leucophaeus | reverse complement strand
GGCCAGACTGGGGCCCGGGGAGAGGTCAGCAGACCAAGAGGTGCTCAGGTCAGACCAGCCCCATCTGATGGGCAAGACTGCCCTGCAGAGTTCAGGTTGACAGTTCCCCTAGGGCTAAAGTCTCCTCTGGAAGCAAGTGGAGCCTGGAGGGATGGGCATCCCTCACCATGCTCCCTTACCGATACTCCTGCACCAAATCCCCTGAGCTCTGCAAAACCTGGCATGCTGCCCCTGCTACTTCTCTAAGCAGTTCTCCTCACCAACTCAAGTCTTCGTGGTGGTTGAAGAGTCTCCTCCTGCTGGGATTCTAGAGGCCTTTGGCAAAAGCAGGTTACTCCTTGCCAGTTGAACTCACTCTTTCCCCCAGAGTTGTCAGGGGCCAGGAATGAGTCCCGGTGGACAGTTGCTCTGTGCAGGATTCCCAGCTTCCTCTCCCTTCAGCTCAGCTTCTGTTTCTTCCCTCCATCCACTTTCAGTGCCTTCCTTCTGAAGATCTATTAGGAGTGAGCCAGTCATCTCGATCCCTCAGTGGCAGCTGTTACACGTGGGTGCATCTATATACTCGATATTCTATATTCCTTCTTCATTCATTCAACACATAGAGATTAACCATCTACTATATGCCAAATATTCCTCTGTTAGCCTCCCTGCAGTAGCTTATAAAGACAAAGAAGTAATTATAAGGGTGTCCTCTGTCAACATATGCACAAAATACATACACATGGCAAATAAATGGAGGCCAAAAGGAAGAAACATAGTCATTTTGAAAGTATGTGGTGCCTTAACTAAGCTGAGCAAAGGGTTTATCAAGTGAAGGAAGGAAGGGTGCCCAGAAATTATATATATGATGTACATAATACATGCAATAATATAATTAATATATGATATATCTTATGTATATACATTATATACTTCTCCATGTAGAGAAGGGTGGCAAGATATTAAGGCACCTGAGCTAGGTGTAGAGAGTGTTACTTTCCATATCATGAATTCTCTCTTTAGATGATAGGGGAAATCACTAAAAAATTTTAGCAGCAGATTTAAGACCTTATTTACAACATAGCTCAAGCACACCAACTTTGGATGGCATATCCCAATATCTTATCAAATAGAAGCAAAATAGCTCTTGTTATTAAATACATTAAGATTTAGATGAAATTATGCCTGTGCCTTTCTGGAGCAGTGACTTTTAATTCATAAGTAAAATTCTTGTTCTTCTATGTTTTACCAATTGCTTACTTTATGATTCTCTCTTTGACATATTCTAACTCCTAGTTTCTCTCAATATCTCTTCATACAAACCATTGTCTTTTCAGTAATTTTTATAATTCTGCATTTTATTATCCTTTGTGATTTATCTCTTAACATAAATCATTTTCTAATTCATTTTACAGTAATTATTATAATTAAATTTTAATAATAACCACATAACAACTAATCTCATTATAATTAAAAATTATATAAAGTTGGGAGGGATATAAAATATTTTGTATGTCAAGTCGGGACCCAAAAGGATCTCTGCAAGCTGGAGTGATTACTGGACTCCAAGAAAATTCAGGCAATAGTGATAAAATGTAAATTCCTACATTTGAGTTGTAAAAACCAAGTACCCCACAGTAATATGCAAGACAGCTCAAGCAAGAGAACTTTTAGCTATTGTTAAACTCAATGGAAGAATTCTCCCAAAGCAGAATTCCTATCATCCTGGTCAGATGATATGAAGAATGTTGGACTCTTGTAGGCTCACCACATTCTAAGAAAAATATAGAAAAATCTTTACATGTTCAGAAAAGTGAGATTGAAAAGACTAAGAAAAGTGGGGATTTATGATATTTAGTTTAGGAAAGAGTCCATTGTTTTAAAATATGCAGAAAACCATCATGTGGAAGACAAACAGGGGTCAGACTTGTTCTTTATGGCCTTAAAGAGAAGCAGTATGACCAAGGGAGTGAAGGTGGAGGAATTTATGTAGATAGATTTTGTTTTCGAATAAAGAATAATTTTCTAAAAGTTAGACCTGTCTGATGACAGTATGAGCTTCCTCAGAGTAGGTAATGATTTTTTTTGTTTCTAGAAGTGTTCAAGCACGGGATGAGTGACTTCTTATGAAGTTGCTAGACAAGGAATTGGAGCTTTACCATGATTTTTATTTTAGGCTTCTGAAGTTTATTTAGGGATACTATTTTCACTGACATGAATAACCTCTTACACTATCTTCACTTTTAAAAATCATTCCTGGTTGGGCACAGTGGCTCATGCCTGTAATCTCAGCACTTTGGGAGGCAGAAATGGGCCGATCACTTGAGGTTGGGAGTTTGAGATCAGCCTGGCCAACATGGCGAAACCCCATCTCTACTAGAAATGCAAAAATTAGCCGGGCGTGGTGGTGCATGACTGTAATTACAGCTACTCAGGAGGCTGAGGCAGGAGAATCACTTGAAACTGGGAGGCAAAGTTTGCAGAGAGCTAAGATCCTGCCACTGCACTCCAGCCTGGGTGACAGAGCGAGATCCTGTCTCAAAATAAATAAATAAATTGAGTAACTAAAATAAAAATAAAAATGATTCTTACCCTTTGAGACAAAGATAAAATCTTCCAAATAAGCTTTCTCTTCATGCAATTTAGAATTTTCCTTATGTAATATAAATTCTTATTGTATTTATTGCTCTTTTAATATTAGTCTTTTATGAACCATTTGAGAGTAAACTGCAAATAGTATTTCCTATCACCCCAGAATTCTCCCATTTACCAAAAACAAGGATACTTTCTTACGCTCGAAGTCAAGAAATAGTAATACCACACTTCTATCTAAAACACAGACGTTATTCAAACTGTTCCAGCGATGACTCTTTTTTCCTTCTGCTCCAGGATCTCATCCAGGAACTCAGTGCATTTACTTGTCATATCTCTTTGGTCTTTTCCAACCTGTGACCAGTTCTTCACTCTGCCCTTGTTTTTCGTCTTCTCATTAGATAGTTGAGGGTCTATAGCTGGGCCGTCTAATATGGTGGCCACTAAGTACATGTGGTTGTTAAAACTAATTAAAATAAAATTTACAATTCCACCTCTCAGTCATACTAGCCATGTTTAAGTGTTCAATAGGCACATTTGACATGTGGTTATCAAATTTGACAGTGCAGCTAAAAAACATAGGACATTTTCATCATTGGAAAAAGTTCTATTGGACGCTGATTAGTCTTCAGAATGATCCTCAACCTAGGTCTGCCTGATGTTTCCTCATGACCTGTTTCAGGTCACAGTCATGATTTCTTTGCAAGAATTCTATGGAAACACGTCATGTTCTTTTTAGTGCATCCGTAAGGAAATATTATTTTCCTTTAATATCACTGTTTGGTTTGACTTTATTCCACACTACCATCCACCGCATTTACTGAGTTCTGCTCTGTGTATGACACTATGACCTCATTACAGAGTACATAATCCAGTCCTTGATATCAAGGAACTTCTCAACCAAGATGTTACCTGTAGAACATATAGATAGATAGATAGATAGATAGATAGATAGATAGATAGATAGATAGATAGATACAGATAGAGAGAGAAAGAGTGTGTGTGTGTCTAAGCTTTAGCTACAGAGAGATCTATATTTGTGTTGTGGTACTGCCATTTTATAGAACAATTTCCCTGTTCAATCAACATGTATGTTTCAATTGCACGCTTTTGTACAAACCATTGCAGGATACGAGTTTATTGAAAGCAGGGACCATGACTTTCTCGGTATCTATCCTTTTATGGCACCCAAGTTAGGTAGGCCTCCCAATAGCGGTGGATTGATGGAACAGAAAAACCCATAAATGCTGTGATGATTCAAAGGCTATATAAAGTTTAGTCGCAAATAAAGTTTAGGAAAGCTGTGTCCTGTTAAACACTTTTGGTAATTTTAAATGAGAGTGGTGTATTAATGGAAAGGATTATATTGAATTCATCCATCCTGACTGTAGACCTATCCTTAGAGCTGACTAAGCCCACCCAGAGCTGCCCATATCTTAGTATGCAGTAAGTCTGATAAAAAGAACTAGAGGATTAAATATTTATGCCCTTTTAAAGTCTTGGGAAAAGGGAAGAGAAGGATATTATACAGTTACACAAATTAGATTTCCTGATAAGAAATCAATTATGTTATTTATCTGTCATGAGTACTTACATGCCACTGGCTAGATCATCATTTTCAGGTTGATGTAAATCCAGCCATCTTTTTGGGACTGTAATTATGTAGAGTACAAATCGAGTTGTGATTAAAAAGCTCAAACTCCTTAGTCAGACTAGTTTTGTGAACTCATCCAAATTACTCATCTCCCTGTACCTCAACTTCTCCATGCATGACATGGGGTTTCAGTAGTTTCTGAATCCCAGGGCTGTTGTGAAGAGTAAATGAGAAAAATGAAAGTAAAGACCTTTCTCAGCACAGTTCCAGGTACATAGTAAGGATTGAATACAGCCTTACTGTTTTAGATTTTATTTCTTTATTGATCTGTCATGACCCTGCCTCTCTCTTGCTCCAATAGTCATACTTACATAAAATCATAGAACTTTAAAACCAAAAATATTACTAGAAGTCAACTATTGACCCACTCATTTTTTAGAAGAGTAGATTGAAACTGGATTTACTATGACATGTGTTAGATGAATCTGCTTCTTAGGGACAGAGCCAAGAGTAGACCACTTTCTACTATATCATACTGACTTTGAATAAGAACTGTATTATTTCGTCTGCATATTTATTAAGTCCTATTTTCTGCATAGCACTAGGCAAACCACTGGGGATTAAAAACAAAAAATGATAATATATATTCTTGAGAAGCACTCTCAGGGGAGGTGGGGATGGGGATGGAGGAGTAAATCCATGAAACTGCAGTAAGATACAGTAGTGAATACAGAGTTCTGCAAAGGAAGCTGCAAGACCATTTGACTCCTTCAGGAAGTCAATGTTTTAGCAAATCTTCTTTTTCATAGATCCCAGGAATTCTGTGAAAAGCCACTTACAATCATGGTTTTCAAGCAAAATACCCATCACCACCCAGGTAGTCAGTCCCTACCTTTGTGTGTGTCACTTAGGATTGGACTCAGTACTTCCAGCACCATATCCTCTCTTATCAGAGGTGTTTGGGTTGGAGATTACCAATATTCTTCTACTACCTTTTCTGTTTCAGCCTAAAGATGTTTTTTAATTTGAGAGAGGAAACAGGTTAAACTGTGGCTTTAGAGCACAGATCCATTTGTGTTCAATCCAGTAATGCTGTTGACGTGTTGTTTGACTTGGTAGGAATCATGCTGCATTTATCTGGTTATCTCTATCAAAATCTCTTATTTCCCAGAGTTATTGTGGGAAAGATTTTGCCCAAGTGATGCATGATACTTGTAATTATAAAATATTTTGCACTAAAAATGGTAATTGCTTATGTCAGTTTATTCTGTTAGATTTAATCATGGTATTTGCAAATATACCAGGAAGGAAAGTAATGAAATATTATTTGAAGACACTTTAGGGTCTCCTTCGTGTCTGGATGAATATATTTAATCTGTCTACAGGTAGATTAAGAGTTTTTTTTAACAAATACTTGAAATTTGTGTTCAACATAATTGCAGCTTAATTTTTGAGGCAAGAAGAGTTAGTATTTTTTGAAAGTCCTCAGGATTATGAACAATACTGATTTGGTGGAGCTATCATCCTGAATCTTATCATAAATTGCTGAACTCACATTATTCATTTATTCATACATTCATTCAAAAGCAGTGCATTGAATTCTTATATGTCAGTGACCAGGCCAGGTACCAAAGATACGTGGTTGAATAAACACCTTGTCTAGTACTCTCTTAATAAGTGAATGAATAAATGCATCTATGAATATCTATCTATCTCTGTCCTACAGAGGCCCTCACACTCTAATAGAGGAGACAAAATTATACATAGCTAACTATAATGCAATATTTAAAAGGTGATAACAGAATGATATTCAAAGTGCCATGGAAGAAGGCACGTATTATTTCTGCCTAGCAGCAGTGTCAGGAAATGCTTCCTACAATGATGCTTAACTAGGATATCAAAGAACTAGCCAACTCAAACCTCAAAATCAATGTAGAAATTCCATCATATACTGACTAATTTTTTTTCAATATTTTAAAAATGTTGGCTTACTTACAGCACTGTGGTTAAAAATCCAATAGTCACAAAAGGGTACGTGTGAAAGGTTTTTATCCCAAATTTGTCACCTAGTTATCCATCATTCCCTTAGCTTGGAGAATCCAGTGTAATCAGCATCCAAAGATACTTTACACAAAGACAAACAAATACATATGGAGAGTCTGTGTGTACACTTCCAGTTAATCCACATGCACGTATGCACTGACAATTGTCCTGTTTTTTTTCCATAAATAGTAGTACAGGTATAGCTTAGACATATGGTAGGCTTGGTTCCATGGGTTTGGATCACTGCAACAAAGCAAATAAAGAGAGTCCTGTGAAGCTTTTGGTTTTCAAGTGCATTTAAAAGTTATGTTTGGCCGGGCGCGGTGGCTCAAGCCTGTAATCCCAGCACTTTGGGAGGCCGAGACGGGCGGATCACAAGGTCAGGAGATCGAGACCATCCTGGCGAACCCGGTGAAACCCCGTCTCTACTAAAAAATACAAAAAACTAGCCGGGCGAGGTGGCGGGCGCCTGTAGTTC
>NW_012100544.1:531891-537861 GCF_000951045.1 Mandrillus leucophaeus | reverse complement strand
GACAGAGCGAGACTCCATCTCAAAAAAAAAAAAAAAAATGTTTACACTATAATGCAGTCTATTAAGTATGTAAAGTACTATGTCTAAAAAAAGTATAAACCTTATTTAAAAATACTGCCCAAAATGCTCGCATTCACCTGAACCTTTAGCAAGACATAATCTTTTTGCTGATGGAGGGTCTTGTCTTGATGTTGATGGCTGCTCACTGATCAGAGTGGTGGTTGCTGAAGGTTGGATAAGAATAAAGGATAAAGTTTGTTACACCAATTGCCTCTTCCTTTCATTAAATATTTCTCTGTAGCATGCAATGCTGTTTGATAGCATTCTGCTTACAGAATTTCTTTCAAATTTAGTTCAAATTTGGAGGCAATCCTCTCAAACCCTGTCACTGCCTAACCAACTAAACTTACGTAATATTCTGAATCTTTTGTGCCATTTCCAAATGTTCACAGCATCTTCAACAGGAGCAGATTCTATTTCTAGAAACCATTTTCTTTGCTCAACAATAAGAAGCAATGCCTCATCTGTTTAAGTTGTTCATGAGATTGCAGCAATTCAGTCACATATTCAGCCTCTGTTTTAATTCTAGTTCTCTTGCTATTTCCACCACATCTGCAGTTACTTTCTTCACTGAAGTCTTGAACTCCACAAAGTTATCCATAAAAATTGGAATCAACTTCTTCCAGTCTCTTGCTCATGTTGTTATCTTGACCTTTTCTCGTGAATCACAAATGTTCTTAATAGGATTTAGAATGGTAAATCATTTCCAGAATATTTTCAATTTACTTTGTCCATATCCATTAGTGTAATCACTATCTATAGAGGCTATAGTCTTATGAAATGTATTTCTTTAATAAGACTTGAAGGTCCAAATGACTGCTTGATCCATGGACTGCAGAATGTGTGTTGCATTAGCAGCAATGAAAACAACATTAATCTCCATTAACATATCTATCAGAGCTCTTGGGTGACCAGGTGCATTGTCATTGAGCAGTAATACTTTGAAATAAATCTTTATTTTTTCCTGAAAAATGGATCTCAACAGTGGGTTTAAAATATTCAATAAAACATGCTGTAAACAGATGTGCTGTTATCCGGGTTTTGTTGTTCAATTTATGGGACACAGACAGCAGATTTAACATCATTCTTAAGGGCTCTAGGATTTTCAGAATGGTGAATGAGCATTGGCTTCCACTTAAAGCTGCCAGCTACATTAGTCCCTAACATAAAGTAGCATGTCCTTTGAAGCCTTGAAGCCAGGTTTTGATTTCTCCTCTCTAGCTATGGAAGTCTTAGATGGCGTCTTCTTCCAGTGCTATATAAGATTCTTTTATCTACCTTGAAAATCTGTTGTTTATTGTAGCCATCTTGATCAATGACATTAGATCTTCTGAATCAGTTAGATCCAGATAACTTGCTGTAGCTTCTCCAGTAGCCCTTGCTGCTTCCCTTTACACCTTTATGCTATGGAGGTGACTTTTTTCCTTAAATCTCGTGGACCAATCTCTGCTAGCCTTATGTTTTTCTTCTGCGGCTTCCTCACTTTTCTCAGCCTTTATAGAATTGAAGAGAATCAGGGCCTTCCTCTAGGTTATTATGCTTTGGCTTAAGGAAATGTCATGGCTTATTTGATCTTCTATCCAGACCACTAAAACTTTCCTCATATTAACAAGAAGGCCATTTCACTTCTTTATCATTCCTGTGTTCACTGAAGTAGTGCTTTTAATTTCCTTGAAGAACTTTTCATTTACATTTATAACTTGGCTAACTGTTTGGTACAAGAGCCCTAGCTTTCAGGCTATTTGACCTTTTGGTGTGCTTTGCTCACTAAGCTTAATCATGTCTAGCTTTTGATTTAAAGTGAGAGATGTGACTGTTCCTAACACTTGAACACTTAAAGGCTATTGTAGGGTTATTAATTGGCCTAACTTCAATATCATTGTGTCATAAGGAAAAGGGAGGCCTGAGGAGAGGGAGAGAGATGGAAGAACGGCAGGTCAATGGAGCAGTCAGAGCACACACAACAGTGCAGTTAAATTCAATGTCTTATATGGGCACTGTCCATGGTGCCCCAAAACAATTACAAAGTAACACGAAAGATCAGTGATCACAGGTCACCATAGCAGATATAACAACAATGAAAAAGTTTGAAATATTGCAAGAATTATTAAAATGTGACACAGAGACATGAGGTGAGTACACGCTGTTGAAAAAAAAATGGCGCCAATAGACTTGCTTGATGCAGGGTTGCCACAAACCTTCAATTTATAAAAAACCAAATAACTCTGAAGCGTAATAAAGTGAAGCACACAAAACAATGTATGCCTGTATGGTATAGATATTGTTCTGTACTTCGCTTTTTCACTTAAAAATATTTCTTAGAGATCACTTCCTATCAGATTTTTGTCACTTTAAGTCTTTTGCTGTAATAAAAAAGTCTTGTGCCAATATTCCCATATATGTTATATTTTGTAGTAATAATCCTGAGCAAAGACCATTGCAAGATCAAAGGGTAATTTGGATAGATATTGCCAAGTTGCAACACTGTCCCCACAGTGTACGAGAGTGTCTCTTTCTCTGTATTAGCATTAGCTATTCTTTAGCAGTTTGCTATAAAATTCTTTTGATTTTTACTAATTTGGTTTGTCCCCTTCTGCTTTTAAACACCCCAATTATGAGTCATTTAATTCCCATATTTGACCCTGGGTCTTTTTTTTGTGTGTTCAACGGATGCCAAAATCACTGAAACTTTATAGTAAATTTTTAAATTTTAGAGAGTAGGCACCCTGAATGCAATTCTCATGTATTTACTTTTTGGAAATTTAGTAACAACTGAAAAATTTACATTAAAAATATCACTTTGGCATTTTGTTTAGGATAGCATTGCACTTACAGATGCATTTGGGAAATGTATCTTCTATATAAAACCCAGTCTCCTTATCAGGAACATGGCATATTTCTCCTTACTCAAGACATATTTTATTCTGTTCATAAGGTTTATTTGTTTGTTCATTCAAGTCTTGCACATTTCTTAATTTTGTTTAGTTCATATTTAGCATTTTTATTATTATGTCTATATAAATATGGCTTATAGTTGTGCTAACTAATAAACCATCACACTTTTATCTATATACGATGTTTTTGTTTTTCTGAAGCCATCAATTACCTCATATATATATTTATATATGTGATTATACATAAATATATATATATATATATAATGTATTTTATATGCTAAGATGTCTACTGGCTAAGTTTCCCCACACTCCCCCAGTGGCTCTATTAAGTATCTCTCAGTTGTCCATGTGTTTAAACCCGTCACATATCCCATCAGTTCTATTTTTTTTTTCTGGTGATATGTTTCCTCGAGTCCTCTGTCTTCCTCCTCCAATTATACTTGTTGCTCCTAGGTCTTCTGCAAAATCACCACCCTGGGCATTCACTTCCCAGTTACCCTGGGGTTTGCCTTTGCCTCTATACTATTGCATTTCTTGTCTCCTGTGTTTCATGTCTTCCTCATTCTTGGTTTTATCTACCATTTTTGGTGAAGTATAGACTCTGGAAGCTCTAGAAAGAATTCCGGGTCAAACATGTCTCCCTCAAAATGTAGAAGGCAAGTCTCCATTATCTTCCAGATTCTTGCATGTGTCTGCTAAGAAGTTTGAAGTTTTTCTTTTCTATGTAATCTGTCTTTCTCTCTGGAAACTTTGAAGATCTTGTTTTTACTCCTAATGTTTGGAATTTCCATGACAGAAATATCTTTTAAAAAATTGCTATGCCAGGAATTCAGTGGGCTTGAGATTCATGTCTTTTCATTCTAGAAAATGTTCTTGTATCACTTCTTTAAGAAATTGTTTCTTACCATCTCCTTTTTTGTTTTTCTGGGACTCCTACTAATTAGATTGTGGGTCTCCTGGAGAGAGAAGATGAATGTAGACTCATTCACCAAATGCTAACCCAGATGAATTGCATTATTAAATTTGAAAGTACTCCCTTTATGAAAGACACACAGAAACAGTATATGCTATAGCCATAAAATGGAATTTAACATCAAGAAGTGGTTAAAACTGAAACTAATGATATGTATGTTTTAAGATATTTTAATGTGTGCATGTGATACGCATAATGATGAAACCATCTGTGAAGGCCTACTGACCTGGATTGAGTTTACTTTGCCCCTTAGTGCCTACTTAAACTCTCTGAATAGGTTTCCTCATCTGTAAAATTAGGAGGATTATGGTACTCATATTTAATTTTGACAGTTAAATAAGAAATTGTATTTAAAGAAGCTTGCACAATGTCTGGCATACAGTAGTTACTCAATAAACATTATTTGTATATTGTTACTGATGGAATGAGTTACTAAGGGGAAGTTGAGAATGTTCAGAATATTTTACCCATTAGAATTTTACTTCATAGAGAGCTGCCATGTGTTTCTACAAACATCCTGCTGTGACTCTGTATGACATGAACATTGCACAAAATGGGCCATTTGTCTGACTTCAGAATAGCATACCTAATATTATATTCCAGAAAACCCTTTTTGTTGCCATGCTGATGAATAGCTCAAGAAATTATTTATCAAGCTATGTGATTTAGTTAACCCAGTCAGATACTCGTTTAATCTGTGAAGAAAGATAGGCAATCAAATGAAGCAAGAAAGATGGGCACAAGCAGAAAGAGGTGGTGATGTCAGAGGAAGAAAAACAAATGTAGAGGGCACCAAAACCAAGAGCAGGCTATTAGAAGAAGGAGAGACCTCAAAAATCAATTGGGTTGAGATGTTGTTTGAGTAAAAAGGTTCTGTTAGTGTGCTAAGTGAAATTCCCTGGAATACTCCCAGAAACAGTCTAGTGGGTTAATCTCATCAGAGACACAAATGACAAGACCATTGGAGATGGAGACACAAATTCACTAGAATAGTTTTGGCTATCAAAGTCATTCCATCATGCAGCTAAAACCAAGAGGGAGAAATGTTAGTTTTTTTGCCTAGGGTTTATTCACTGAGTAATAGCAGAGGATCTTCAACTCTATTCGTGTACTTGTATATCTGTGTAAGATTCCATGGGTCCCTGGTGCTTTGACTGTTGTCTCGTTATCTGATTGCTCTGGTTTATCATGCTCTTTCTGAAACAAAGACTAAGAAAAAGGAGAAACACAACCCATGGAATAACATCCTACTCCCAATTTAGAGTGATGTGATGTTAACAGTAGCTCACCTGATCACCCATGAGGCCTCTAAAGTCCTTAGTTTCTCCTAGGGTTTTGTGGCAAAAGTGATGAAGTGGGACTAGATAGAATTATTTTCTAGTCATGGTTCTGCCAATTGTTCTGAGGGAAAACCCCTAACTTCTCTAAGACTCCACTTTTCATGTCTATAAAATTATTTTATTCCTGTAGCTAGACGATTCTTAAGCCCTTTGGGTCAAGTGCCATTTGAGAATCTGATAAAAGCCACAACTTCTCTCCTTAGATTTATGCATGTTGCAATATTACAGATTAGCAAAAAGTGACCATACACAGGCAGGCATCCTCTGCAAAGTTAGATTGGATTTCTAACTTATTTTCCCAAAAATACAAATATTTGAGAAATGAGGTGGCCACACAAACCAGAAATAGATGCCATCAATCCCAGTGTAGTTTCTCTTGGGCCTAAGGTGCCTAACAGGGGCCAATTACACTATTTGTGCAAATTAGAATCTCACCTGATCCAAGAGGGGGAATTCTTGCTGTGTCACTCTCCTTTATATTCAAGGCTTGTACCTCCATTGGTGAGCTTACACTAACAGCCTGTGAACTTCCAGTTAAGAAAATTTTTTACAGAAAATTGGTTCTTTATTCTGTAATCGAATGGTATCAGCTCAGCCACAGTCTTATCTAGGGAAAAAGCAAAATCAATGCCCTGATCGCTACATCAACTGTTTTAGACTTTCAATAGATAAATCATTTCTTTCCACACATACACACACA
>NW_012100544.1:511793-531426 GCF_000951045.1 Mandrillus leucophaeus | reverse complement strand
GTCTCAAACTCCTGAGCTCAAGAGATCTGCCTGCCTCAGCCTCCCAAAGTGCTGGGAGATTACAGGCGTGAGCCATAATGCCTAGCTAAATGTTATCATTCTAAGCAAGCTATAATATTTTTCTTATCACCAGTATTCCTTCAGACTACAGTGGGAGGATTTGGGGGTGGAATGAGTAACTTTCATGTTTACAGCTTTCAGACCAGCAATACAGCTTTTTCTTTTTAATTTATTATTTTTCTCTGTTTTAATGGTAAAGTTGATAGAGTGTTGAAGCTAACATGGAAAGTTCAGAACAATTTCATCTCTTACTCTTGTTCACATTAGAGATTATTATGTTCCAGAATCATATTTCTAAAATCCAAGATGAAATATTTTGGGGGAGTCTTTCTATATTGACTTCAGCTGTGCATGAAGTAAAAGTATTGTGGTTTCTGTCTCTGCTTAATTTAATCTACCACTTTGTCTTGAGAGAAATGAGATATCCTACCTTTTATGTTTCATCTGAAATTTCATCTCGGCAAATTCCTGTTTAACCAGAAATTGGTTTCATACTCATGGTCACCATTATTATTTGTTCATTTAATACTGTCCAACTAAACATCTTGTGGTGCCCTTACTGACCTATTTAGCCATTCATTCCAAAAATAATCTATGGGAAGGGGTAACATTTACTGAGCATTTACTGTGTGCTGGGTACTGTGCTAAACACTTTGCAAATACCATCTCCTTTAATCCTATTTTGATTGCTTCTTTTCAGGGATCTGGAAGTTATATTCTGCTTTACCATGATTTGAACCAACAGGTTATAACTGTTTGTGAGAAAGAAATGCATTTCATTTCCCTGAAGCCTTGGGGTCACCCTGCTGTGCTACCTCGGTGGTTAGTAAGAAAGTGGAGATAAGGACAAAGGCCATGTAGCAGCTGTATGGAAGGGAAAATTGCTGGGTTTCTGAGTGGTACCAGGAATTGACTGCTTTAACCTCCAACTGAGGATCTTGGAAAACCTTGGAGGTGAAGAAGGATCAGGGAAATAAAACTTGTGAGTGCCTCCTAAGTATCATGCTTAGTAATATATGCTTTGCTATATTTCATCCTCACTTTACTATGTGAAATTGGTCTTATTACCTCTGTCTTCAGAGAAACCTGAGGCTCCGACAAGTCACATGGCTAATGCATGTTGCTATGGTTTGAATATTTGCGCCCTTCAAAAATCATGTTGAAATGTAATCTCCAGTGTGGTGGTACTGAGAGGCGTGCCTTTAAGAGGTGATTGGGTCATGAGGGCTCTGCCCTCATGAATGGATTAATCCATTCATTAGTTAATGGATTAATGGGTTATCATGGGAATAAGATTAGTGGCTTTATAAGAACGGGAAGAGAGATCTGAGCTAGCACAATCAGCCCCCTTGCTATGTGATGTTCTTTGCTAACTCGGGAATCTGCACTGTCCCCACCATCAAGAAGGCCCTCACAAGATGCAGCCCTTTGACCATGGACTTCTCAGCCTCTCAGCTTTTCTTTATAAATTACCCAGTTTCAGGTACTCTATTACAAGCAGCAGAAAATGGACCAACATACGTGTGAAACTGGGGCTTGAACTAGTCCTGTTAGCCTTCAAAAAAAAAAAAAAAAACCTTTTTCCTCTGCTTCACAATGGAGAGGAAAGAAGAGAAAAAGGCATGGTGGGGAGGGGAATTGTGCATTTACAAAAGCAACGTGAACATCAGAAGTTAAGAGGTTAAGACTGACAGAACCTGATCAGAATTCCTGACTTAGATGCTGGATTGATAGGAGGCTGTGTTAACAACCTGAAGGTAGGAAAAATTAGATGTTGGGAAGCAAATAGAGAAATAAAAAATAATACATATACTCAATTTACAGCTGAAATAACCCTGTTTAAATTGATTGTTTTAGACTGTGAGCCACATTCTTTCATAATATATGCTATAAACTATTTTGAGCAGCTGATCTTTTTTTTTTTCTTCAAAATGCATCTGAGGTTTTTTCCTAACTGACCTTAAAAGTTTAATCACATATATCCAAGGGATGATAAAACGGGAGTAAGCCAGTTTCTGAAAATTATTTTGCCCTTTGCAAAACAAGTCTTTTTAGGGAGAGAGACTCCTCCTATCATAATTTAGGGTCTTTAAATTGGAGCAATGAGAAATCATCTTAATTAAGGAAAACCCTTAAGTCTTCCCCAACAGCTGGTTTGCTTGCAAGTAGGAAAGACTAAAAATGAATCAGAGAAAAAGGGTTTGCACAATTTCTAAAATAACTTGATATATTTAGAAGTGTGACTCTGTGTGTGTTTTCTTGTGCAAATCTAGAAAACCAGAGAGCTTGTGTGAGTTTTAACTATGTTGTAATTTTCAGAATCTTCAAGTATCACATAAAATACACAGCATAGTTCTGCAGTTCTGTAATGTTCTGTTTTGCTTGGTTGTGAGATTCATATTGGCATAGCAATGTATGAGAGTAAACATTTAATATTTTAAATTTATAAAATGCAGTTGCTGTATGTACAAACATAGTAAAAAGGTATATGATAGTGTGTAAGATATTTTAGGTATATGATACCTTGTGGCTATCAATGAGAAACAGTACACCAGAGAAGTGCTGTTTTAGACAGGTGTGTGCATCCCTTTTCCCCTCTGTAACCTGTGATGTTATTTGGAGGTTTGTCCATTGAACAACAGGTGGTGCCTAATGTTAAAAGCCAAAAAGCAGTTACTATGGAAACCAGATGCAAATTTAGATCTGCGTCCACTTTTTACCACGTACAGAAAAAAAAATGCTATAATAGAAATAAAAAAACTGAAATATGATTCACATTCATGTCTTCTGAGTCTTAAATGTCTGCCAAATACGGAGATGTTCAATAAGCTACAACTTCTTAGCCTGAACTTCCAATAAAATCTTAAAAATTATGAAATTAGAGAACACTTCAAAATGTTCTTTTTATTTCTTCATTTGTCAAAATTCCCTTTTCTAAATATAGATCTAAAATAATAGCAAATCTATTTTTGGACTATGTGAAATCTATAAATGTATAGATAAATAGTATTTACAGTACTAAGTGCTTATTATATATAATTTATAAAATGCTGAAAAGTAAAATGAAAACAAGTCATGCATAGTTCCAAGACACAGAGAAAACAGTCTTTTTAATATAATTATTTAATATATTTGAGATCATGCACACATACTATAAACACATGTGGTTTGTTCTGTTGCTTTTTTTCATTTAACATAACATCACAACATCATAAGCCAACACATTAAAAATAGTTACTGGACATAACTTTAACAACAGCACAATATATGATTCTATAGATAGACCTTAAAGTACTTCATCTTTCCTGGTTTTTTCAACAAATTAGGAGTTTGAGCTTTTTTGTTATTATATTTTAACACTACAATGACTGTCTTTGTGCATAAACATCATCCACATTTTACATATGTGCCTGTAAGTAGAATAGTAGGGTAAGAAATACAAATTTTAGATTAATGTATATTCCTTTCTTACATATATGTAATATATATAGTATTATATATACATTACATATATAAAGAGAGAGAAAAAAAATTTTTTTTCCTTTACGAAAGACAGAAAACCAATTAAAACTGAGGGAATGAGGTAGGAGAAAGTTTTTGGTCCACATAACTCAAATAAGCCTGACTTTAGGTACGGTTTGACTCAAGGGTTTTAACAATGTTAATATCAATAACAGCGAATATTTCTTGAACAGTTTCTACATGTCAGGGACTGTTATGTACTTTATATAACTAACTCATTTAACTTTCACAGCATTCTATGAAGAAAATACAACTATGATTCCCATTTTACAGCTTTCTCTTGATCTCCTGTTTCTGCTCTCCTCTGTATGGCCTCATTCCCAGGCAGGTTCTCTCTCTCTAGCTGCTCCAGATTCATTCCCTTAGACCAAAGTCCACAAAATGACTCTTGCCTCTTTCCCACTTGCTCAGGCAAAAGTTTCACAGTTAACTCTGGTCCTGCCTCCTGGATTGGCCTTGACCCCATTCTTGGCCCCATTGCTAGGGGAACATTAGACCCTGATATGTCATTCCTGAGCTAAACTCTTACCCACCCCTGGAGCTGGGAATGGAGTTAGCTGCCTCAAAGTACATGACCTCAGAGTAAAGGATGGAATATTTCCCCAAAGATAAACCAAGTACTGTTTTCAAAAGCAGAGTAAATGGAAAGCAGATGGCCACTTCCACTACAGCATCAAATCCCACTACAATGAGGACTCAGAAATTTTTGGTTGCATTTAGAGAAGAGAACAGTGTATCAAGCTATTTGGACGAAACATGTCTTTCTGGTTCAAGATTCTGAGGACTAGCAATTAATACATTTTCAGATTCACAATGCAAAGGAATAGTTTTAAATAGTCTGAAAGAACTATTTAGATGCCAGCCACAACTTAAATAAATGTGTTCATTTTACATGCAAGTCTAAATATACATGTAAATGAAGAAATCTGAAGAAACCCTAGTGGATTCACTCTTTCCAGCTTAAAGCACACTCCATTATTTTCCTAAATATATGGGTGTGGTCCAAGAAAATATCTAGATAGAAGTCATTTTTCCCAACAATATGACAAAATATATGGTTTCTTTGCTGCTTCGTCAGTGATTGGGGTTTGATATAGACTGTAACTTTCTACAATTAGAAAATCAGCCACAAGAACAGTGGTTTCAGTGTCTTATTACATTCACCAAGTATGTCTGTTTATTAATCTTGATGTTGTTTGCTATGTAATGGAGGTAATGCAGATAGGGAAAAAGAAATGTCTGAGCTGTACATGGATTGCTATGGAAACAGCAGCTGACCAATCAATGGAGAGTAGTCAGAACATATGCTTCCTCTCCTCTGCAGTCCTGATGAACTGCTGTCCTGCTCTTGCAATCCTTTTGGCTCTGTTGCCACTTGTAGCAATAGCTTTTTGACATCTAAATATATGACTCACACCTGTTATTTAAAAATCAGATGTATAAATGATTAGTCTTAAAATATTCAATCTCTCTGTACAAACATGTTCACAGGCAGTTATTTCTCCCTCCAAAGTATTTTCTAAATATCTTCTGCATCCGTCACTCCTAATCCTTTTACTCGCTGTTTCCTTACACCATCCAGCTCACTTGCTTTCCCTCCCCTTTGCTTTCCCAAACCTCCTTAGTCTATTAGCAGGTAGCATTTTCTTCAACATGGAGAAATATAAATCAACATGAGTCCATTTAAAACTTAGTCCAATTTTAGAGTTAATTTTTTTTAAGTACTTGAAAAACATATTCAGAACTATAAGAGGGTTCAACCACCAGACACATGAGAAAGGCAATTTCACATTTCTCTGTAAGTCCAGGAAATATAAACAGATCTGTTTCTTAGGAAAGCTCAAGAAAAATGTGAAGAAAGAAAATAGAGGCTTTAAAAGCATAGTCTAAGTTTAAAAATGAATAAATCACATTTGACAATAATCTGTCAATTGTGCGACTAGTCACATTGATTAGAAAAGGTGGTTGTAGATTTCTCTGGGGTAGTGAACCCTTGATCTGCATAAAACTTCAGTCTCTTTTGGCCTTAAATAAATTGGGATAGTGGAGAGAGAGGGAGCAAATGTTATCTGCAATAGCTTCAGTGAGCAGGAAGGGATGTGTGCCATGATGATAAAGACAAAATAGGGCCCTCTGGTCTTTGCTATTGTCGTTGCATAAAAAGATTTAAAGGACTGACTTCCACTGAGCAGACTGAACAATAAATAATGGCTGCTGACATTTAAACCTATCTCCAGATCACACAGTAAATCTGTGGGGATGATTGAGCACAAGTCTTAGAATCATTTAATATTCAACTGATCCACTGGTAGAACAATGGGCTGATTTGATAATATGGTGATATTCTTATTATCTGGGCTCACTGAAGAAATAAGCATTCTTAAAAACAGTTATTTTTGTATATACACTGAGGCTTTAAAGAAAAGGTCAATACTCATTTCCATGCCTTTTTCGGAAATTATTCTGGGAGCTTGGTATCATCAGTAAACAATGAAAGATTTCCTGACTTCATGGGGTGTACATTCTAGAAGAGGAAGCAAACAATAGAAATAAATGGATTAAACAAATTCATTTTATAGTATGCTGGGAAGTAAATGTTCTTGTTAAGGTGGCCGGTAGCATCTTAATTACCAACACCTTACCTTTCTTGGTTTCCTCCGAGCATGGGGTATTGTTGTGCCTATTCTTATTTTATCTTTCATCTCATAGATGGGCAAATGTTTGGGGAGTACTTACTAAACTCCAGGCATTGTGCTGGGTGCTGGGGATTCAGCAGAGTATGTGGCATGTTGTAGCTACCCCCTTATCTTCTCAGTCCTCTCTTTTCTCAAGCCACTGATGGCCTCCTCTCCCTCTTTAGCAAGCCCCTTCTTTTCTGTCTGCTCCATACTTATTAGGATTTTCCTTCTATATTTTGTCCACAGTCCTCTTAGATCCACATGCTTTATTTGTGATCTCACTGACTTTCTGAGTCTCTAACTGTCATTAATGTGCTAATAACTCTATCTTTTCATCATATCACAATAATCCATTTATTTATTCCTTTAATAAATATAAACAAGCATTTACTCTTTTCTAACCACTACCCTGGGGAATTCAAGAATATGTAAAAAGGACATGATCTTTGCCCTCATGGAGATTACAGTCTAATGGAGGAGACAGACAAAAAACAACTGAACAACTGAACAAGAAAATGAATGAAAATAATAACACATTTTAACAATTTTCACAATTTAACAATTTTCATGCGTGAAACAAACAAGGGGAGGAGAATAAGAACATATGAAATCTGCTATCAGATAGGATGGTCAGGATGGACTCTGTGGAAGGAACATTTGGGCATAAATTAAATGATACACATAAAACAGCTTAGTGAGAGTCTTCAGAGTTAAGACCATTCTAAGTGAAGGGAATAGCATAAGCTTATGCTAAGGTGCTGAGGGGGGAAAATGTTGCTGACCTCGGTAAATGGATGAAAATGAACTTGGGAGAGGGTATTGTAAGACTAGTTTGGAGAAAAACATAATAGTGAGATAATGCAGGATCTTGAAGTCCTGAAAAATAATTTGGATTCCCTTTTGGGTAGATTTAAAAGGAACTGAATTATTCTAAGCAAAGGATTGATGCAATGTAATTCACTTCTTTATTATTACTCTTGCTACTTAGAAGAAAGTGGAATTAGTGATCCCTTAAGAGGCTGTTGGAGTTCAAATGAGGGATGCATAACTGAACTAGCTGATGGCAGCAGATGTGAATGGAAGCCAGTGGATTTGATATGAATGTTTCAGCATAAGCAATAGGACTCGATATTGTTGGATGGTGTGTGGTAGTTGGGAAAAATGGAGGAATCAGAAATGATTCATAAGTATCTTGCTTGAGAAAATGGGTGTGTGTTGGTGTCATTTCAGAGTTTGAAGGTAATCTGCTTCATGAATTATTGCCACAGTTCTGTATTTTTCTACTGGTCACTAGGCTTTTATCTCTCCAGTCCATCTTTCATCATGCAGAAAGAGAGATTTGGCTCTCAGACATAATTTGATTCTTTCTGGCTCCTATTCAAAAGTCCCTTTTGATTACCCAATGCTTATAGTTTTAAATATACAAACATGTTGGATTGGGATTCAACCTATTTTCTGGCGTCACTCTGCTGCTGCCCTCCATACCCTGGGTTGTTCCTTTCACAATGAATGTCATGCCATTCTCTTGATGCCACCATCATATTTCCCATTTTTTTTTTTTTTTTTTTTTTTTTTGCCCAAGACCTGGAATGTTCTTCATCTTCTTCTGCACCTGGAAAACTCTGATTCACCTTTCAGGACCCTGGTCCAATGTTTTCTTCTTAAGGGACCCTCCTTGACTTCTTTAGATAGGGTGACTTGATGGCTATCAATTACCATCTCTCTGCTAGAGCATTTACTGCATTTTGTAATTTGCCAGTTCATACGTCTGTTTATCTTGTTAGACCTGCATTTCTCCAAGCATGATAATAAGACCACTTGCATTAGAATCTCCTGAGATATTTATTAAAAATGTAGATTCCTGGCTCATTCTCATTCTCTTTGCATCAGAATCTTTCTGAGTGGAGCCTGAGAATCTCTGCTTTAATCAACTCTTCAAGTGATTGTTATATATACTAAGCTCCAAGAATCACTGCAGTGGGTTTTTTCAAGGGCAGGGCCCTATCTAATGCTTCTCTTTCTCTACCACTTAACACACAGGACATGCTCAAAAGATGTTTTTGGAATGGATACTGATTTCAAACTAATATATATTATTTATCTAACATACCAATTATTCATTCAACACATAATTAACTCTGATTAGTACTATATTATTAGCAAGTTTCTAACATTCTGGTTTTTCATTCATACTGTGTGAAGGTCTTTTAAAAACCCACATGCTATAGCATTGCAAGAGAAAATTAGACATTTATTCCTTCACACAATCTTAAAAACAGGAAAAAAAATACAAATCTCAATTTCTCCTTAGAAATGATGTTTTCTATAATGTTAGCCAAGATATGCACAAACAAGAGAGATAGAAATAATTAGCTAAAATGTTTGTAAGAAGTACACATGTCCAGAAAATTCACTGAAAGCTAACCGTCCCATAGAAGTAGAGCACACCACAGTGAACCCTCAAGATTACAATTAAATAGGCAAGTGAAATTTAGTTTCTCTTCTCACTTGTTAGTGCCCATATATGTATGTTCCATAACACTTTTCTCTGAGAGCATTTTTTTGTTATTCATCATTTGTTACTAAAAAATAATGACTCTCATAAACTTTGAAAGTATAAGTACTCATCTTACTTTTCTTGGATTACCTTCTGTTTGGACCAACTCTGCACCAGGATTCCTGCCCTAGTCTTCCTGCCCAGCCCAGTCTGCCATGCCTCCCCTGCCTCTCACCTCCTACCTGAGGCTATATTCGGCCACTTTTTTCCACAGGTATGCAGCTGAACTGCTGAACAATGCAGAGTGGCTGCGAAAGCTGAGGTTAAAGGCTATGGGGAAAAGTCTGATCCTTAGAGAGAAACTAGGGAATGGGAGATCCAAGTCCAAGATGGCCTAGGGGAGAGGACAGACCACAGTAAGAGGGGGAAGGATATCCTCTACCTCAGGACATCTTGAGGCAATGGTCAAACCCACAAGAAGCTAAGGTAAAGGAGAGATGGAGAGGGAGGACTTGGCCATCATGTTATTAACATGAAAATTCATTTTCTAGTTGATTGTACTAGAATCAATCAATTCTATACCAGGTGAAACACACAGCAGCCACTAAAAATACAAATATGTTGAGTTCCTCAAGAGAGAGATACCCATGAGCCCAAATTCTATTTGCATAAGAAGATAAATAGTGTCAATATCTCAATGAAATCTTCAGAATGATAAAACTGTCCTGAAAGACTCCAGCATCTCCTTTCCCTCTTCCCTTCCTTCCCTTCCTTCACATTCCATGTGAAGCTCTGTGAATCTAGGATTTTCCTGCTTTTTTTCATCCTAGGAAGGTTAAAAAGTAGGAAGATTACTGTTTGTTACCTTGGACAAATAAAGCAGTAACCAGGCCTCTTCTAGGTCACTAACATGAGTCTCCAAGTCTGATATCAGCTTAGAGGCAAGAAGTAGCTTCCCATTGAAAACAACACAAACCAAAAGCCTCTCTCACCTGACTGATATTGGCTGAAATTCTGACAGAAAACACAGAACTACTTTGCTCCACAAGCAGTGTTAAAATCATTGCAAACAATAAAAATAGGAAGGAGGAAAGATAACCTAAATTCCTGACAGTGCATTAGGTATGCTTATAAATTATTCATACATTTTCAGTCAAAATATAATGTAAATATTTTCTACATAAATATCTACATAAATATTCCCAAATTTATGTAGAAGAAAGTGAGATTCAAATAGAAATTGAGCACATAGGTATTTCTTGTGTTGAGGGACTGAACCTATTTGTGTTTTTACTGACTACTATATATATAACCTGATAGGTAATTGATTGATTTCAATTGAGTACTGTTTACTCAATTGATTACAATGAACTGAAAGTGAATTTTAATCTTGGATCCCATTTTCTACTGGTTTCTACTTTTAAATGAAATCTTTGGTCTTATGATTTTTCAGCCTGTGCAGTGAAATTGTGACCCAGGCTTAGTTACCAGGAATCCAGTGATCCTAAAACCATTCTAGTAACTAAAGGGAGAGATTGGAAATAGTGGGTTACTGTGAGCCATGAAAACAGCTGGATAACCAGCTGGATAGTTCTTATTTAATTAGGATGGTTTAGTGCTGTGTTAGATGAATAACCTTAGAATCTTCTTGCAAAAGTACCTGGGGTTAAGATTTTCCTTATACTATATGCTACTCACAAGGAAAAACACCAGAATTGTACTTTACTGGTTCATTTGATAAACATTCATTGGGGACCTAGAATTGTATTCCTGGGCTTACAATAGTTCACAAATAGAAAATACTTACATTCTAGAGGAGGGATAATAAACAAAGCAAATAATAACAAATAGTATCAGATGATGATAAATACCGTGAAGGAAAATAAAAGCAGGAGATGGAAATGGAGAGGTCAGGGGTTAGAATTTGAGATTGGTCAGAGAAGTCATAAGAAGGTGGCTTGGGAAATAAGATGAAAAAGAGGCGAAAAAGTAAATCATGTGGCTATCTAGAAGGAGGTCTATTCCATGCAGAAGAAACAAACAGTGTAAATGCCCTAAGGTGAGATAAGCCTGGAATATTCAAGGAATAATAGAGCAAAGCAATGCAGAAAATAGTAAGAAAGAAAGTCAAAGAAGTATCAAGGGGCCTTGTAAACATTATAGAATTTTTCTTTTATTTGGAATGAGATTAGAAGCAATCAGAAGGTTATGAACAGGGTAATATCACCTGATTTATATTTTTAAATAATAACTTTGCTGTTGAGGGTCAAACACAGTGGGAAAATGAATGAAACAGAGAGGTCAGAGTTAAGAGACTGTCTTGGTCTTTCAGGCTGTTGTAACAAAATACCATAAACTGGGTGGCTTAAAAAATAACAGAAATTTATTTTTCACAGTTCTGGAGGCTGGGAAGTCCAAGATCTAGGCACTGGCAGATTTGGTGTCTGGTGAGGACCCTCTTCTGGTTCAGAGTCAGCTGCTTTCCCTCTGTGACCTCACATAGTAGAAGGAGCAAGGAAGCTCTCTGGGGTCTCTTTTATAAGAAAACTAATTTTACTTGGAATGAATTTAAGAGAGGAAGGTAGCTAGAGAGAGAAGCAAGGCCAAGAAATTTTTGTTATTTTTTTTTAATTGAAGGAATATCATCATTTTTCTAAGCTGGTAGGAATAATTTAATAGCAAGGAAAAATGAGATCTTCCATTAGAGAAGAAAATGCTGTATCTAAAGTACAAGTGGAAGGTTAATCTTAGGAATACGGACCACAGTTACAAAAAGAAAGGCAGCGTTTGTGGGCACAGGTTTTAGTAGGTTACTTAAACACAGTGATGCAAGCTTATGGAAGTTCTCTTCTGATTATTTCTATTTTCTCAGTGAATAGGGAAGCAAAGTCATGAGATGAGATGGAAGATTGGATAGGAGGTGGCAGAAGTTTTAGATAGACAAAAAGTAATGAAATGACCATTTTGGAGTGTGAAAGAATAAACAGATCAGGGAAATAGGGGCTGTTTGAGAATAATAGTGAAGCTTTTGTGTATTTTTCTCTATTCACCTCAGGAGTGCAGATAAAGAGTAAGTGCAGAGTTAGAATTAACCAGAGATGAAGTTTTGTTAAATTACTAGTATTACAAAGAAAGAGAGGGAAAAGGGAATGAAGAATGCTTGCTAGTGTATGAATGTATTCTAACAATAGACAATGGAATTAAGCTGTATAAGGAGGCAACTATTGACTTGACAGAGGTAAAAGGCAGTGATGAAGTCACATGATCTGGTGATATCCAAGGAACCTTGCAGTCATGGTTCTAGCAGTATGAGCTGGAGAGATGATGATGACAGTCTAAGAGGAAGAGGCTTAAGACTGAAAAATGGTCAAGGCATGGGGGTGAAGGATTTGGAAGGATCGTCTACATAGATATTGAAATTGTCAAGAATTACAATACGAGTAGTGTCTAGGATAATGACTAATCCAATAACCAAAATCTCCATGGAACTTGTTTTTGAAGTTAAAGTGAGTGGAAGAGAATAAAAGTTGCTATTGTGTTTTTTTTTAATAAGTCTTAATCTGTCTTGAGATTTTTGGAATACACTAAAACTGGCTTTATTTCTTTCCTCATCCAGATTACTTTCTTTCCCCTACCCTGATTCTTCAAGGTCGAGATATCCTTCTCTCTAATCCTTAAATTTCCCTACCTTTTGCTTTCCCCCTCACCTGCACTTTTCCTTTTGCCACCACCTCTTCTAATACACTAATGCTGTCTTTGCTTCTTTTTATCCATAATCTCTCTCCCATAGCTCAAGTTTCATTAATGGGAGAGTGAAGTTTGGAATGATCAAGACCAGAAAGAGATTTAGGGGCAGAGACAAAAAATATGAGAGGAAAATGGGGCTGACATATCCAATTTTTATCACCTCCTAAGATCTGTTCTACTCAACTATCCCTTAAACTCTGTTCCAACATGGTCTTGGTATATTTACATCTTGGGCATGGTGTAAAGTTGCATGCATGAGACTCAATATCAAGGCATTACCTGAATAGATTCAAAATATTCTATGATATGTACAAATGAGTGAAGTAAATTTGATTGCACATTCTGAAAATGTACTCAGAGCTTCTCAAATGAATGTTTTTCTACAGAATAGTAGCAATAATGATGACTACTATGGTTTCTACTGCAATAACAACAAATAAAAAATCAGCTCCTTTTATGACCGAATTGAGCCCTTTGACTTTTGACTACAACATAGCACTGCTTAATAACCAGCAGAACCTATTATTCTGTACCTTACCTTGCATACCATGGAGCTTGCCAACTTGCATTTAAAAATATTTAGAGGATAGACAGCAGCCCTAATTGTAAAAGATTATTTTATGAGAGGAGATAAGAGGTCATCAAATGACAGCTAATAAATACACTTCTTTAAGTGCTGGGTGTGGTAAATTATAGACATTTGCACCTGAAATAAAGTATCTAAAAAACAAGATATATTTTTAAATTGTTATCTACTCTGTAGCACAATTATGGCTAAACATTTACATTCAAATTCTTCTTGGTTCCAAGACTTTAACTCAATTCAAATAGTTTGACATTCTTTGGTATCAGGAGTAAGACAAATTCAAAAATGAATAATGAGCTGAGCTGATCTCTCACCCAGCACCGGAAGATTTTTTTCTTTCCTTTTTCAATAGCTAGAAATCTTCATTCTCATTGATAATCTTCCTGTATAATTTCTCCCAGCATTGTTACTGTTTTTTTGTCATACACATAAAATTTGTGGCAACATCATTAGTTAGTCTTCAAATGTCAGCCTCTCTGGGCTTTCCCCTTACATTTATGGCTATATTTTCATCAGCCTAACACTGAGGAGAATTAAATTTGATCGATACTTATGTAGCAGATCTGGATGACTGGTTGTTGATGGTGATATTTCAATAACTGTATAATTCTCATCTTGGTGCATTCAGATTTAGTGCCCCAGAGTCTCTTTCCCAAGAGGCTGAAAAGTAAGGATCTTTAAACATATTTTATGAAATACATGTGCTGAATTTCAGTGATAGTGTTCAACTTAAATGTGGAAGGCTGCATCTTTTGGGAGCTTGTTGATATCCTTGCTACTGAAAATGTGATCTGTAGACTCCTGGGGCATCACCTGGGATCTAGTTAGAGATGCCTTGCCCACACTTATGAAATCCAGATTTATTCTACATCTACTAAGACAGAATCTGTGTTTTATCAAGCTCCCCAGGCGATTTGTATGCACACTAGAAATGGAGAAGCTTTGATCTATGAGATTTCCTTTGTAGCTATAGAGGAATGGAAAGGGAATGCAGGGAAACCATGCAATAAATATTCATAACATCTATTCATTTACTCAACTTATATTTATTGGGTGCCTTCTATGGGCCATTCACTGTGCTAAGAGCTAGGGCACAGCAAAGAAAAATTAAGACTCTGTGTATATGGGGATTACAGTTGTGTAGATACATTGCTATGGACCTAGCATTGTACCAAGCAATATGAGACTGCAAAAGAAGTAAAATTCATTTAGCCAAATATTTTTATGTAATTAGTACATGCGCAAGTACTCTAGAGCTACAGGAATTTATAGAAGTAAAAGCTCTGCCCTTAAGAAGTTTACATCTAGTACCAAGACATGTTTCCAGCTCCTACAATTCAATGAGGACAACAAGATTTACATACACCAAGCATTTTGGGAATAATACAAATATAATAGTGTTATGTGAAGTAGGAATAATGTTGCAATTGGAAAGAGGAAAAGAATATTACTTAAAGAACTCATTAGATTACATTTCAGAATGAGACCTGCAATGGCTATTGAAAAATACAAGGGAAATTCATGGTGGACTCAGGAACAAACTATTTCCAAATGGATTATGTAGAAAATAAAATTATAAAATAACATAATGAAGCTAGATTCAGAATTTGGGATCCATTGAGTTTCCTTATAAAAATATATACAGTTAGATCTATTAGAAAATGCACTGAGGAACCTGTACCCAGATTGTAGTTTCAAAGGAGTATACTGTAAAAGGGTTTAACATTTAAAGGAATATAAAATGGCCATTAAGCCACTTCTTCACACAGGCCATGCGAGTATCTGACCCACATCTCCAAGTGTAGGAAGGGCTAGTCCTTTGGAAAGGCAGGGGTTTAGAAGTCAAGAAACCTAAGGTTTTGCTTCTTAATACCTTGTCTAAGTTTTGATGTCATAATGTCCATCACAGCCCTCTCCTCCCTTACTGGTAAAAAAAAACAAATAATGTTATTTCTGCCTCTGTTTCAGCAAGCATATGATGATTCCCAAACAGTGCCCCTTACTCCTCCATCCATTCCCAAAGAATTTCACACATCCAGTGTGACTGCCTCTCATAGAGGCAGGTAATCCAAGCAATGTAGTTCTCTAGTATGCTTGCTTATAAAGTTCCACAGAGTACCTACAACAACCACAAGGCCTGGATTTTTCAGGATAATTGTGTTTTAAATATTTCATCACAAAGTCTCCCTAAACACATTTTTTGCACTATGTAATGAAACAGGAAAAAACTGAGCTTCAAAACCAGATGAATGTGAGTTCAAATCATCAGATAGTTCATCTATCCTCTCTGAGACTTAATTTCTGGACTGTAAAATGAAGATAATACTTTATGAAAATTGTTATAAAGATTATGAATAATGTATGGAAAGTCTAACACAGTGCCACACAAGACTAAGCCTATATAGAAGGTAGATTGTATAGCCAGCTATTGCAACATATAATATATGATTCCTATATATGTATTCACATGTTTTTCCCTTTAATGCCTTAATCTACCTGATAATTTTCTATTTCATCGTGCTCAGTGCCCATTCACCTTCACTGAAGTTTCTCCTCCACTCTCTACACCCTTTTTCTCACCCCTATTTCATTCGGTACAATCGTATTTCTCATGGACATCAAATCTGTCATGGAAAGGTCACACATAACCACAGAATAAAGCTAAAGACACCCTTGAAGCATATCTTTCCCTCTCCCCCACTCATTACCATATATGCCCCAAAGAGAGAAACTAAAGTCTAAGCATAATTAAATTAGCTTTATTCTTTCTCCAGTTCTCTTTTTTATGGAACAAGAGAGTAAAATGATATTTACAGCAGGTGCTCTATAAATTGAAAGGTGAATGATGAAATAAAAACATTGTCTTTATTTACTAATTAATAAAGGAAATTTGATCTCCTACTGTAGTCAGTCATTGTAATATGCATAGAATGATAAAAAATTTAAGTCCCTTTGAAAGCTCACATTTCAATGTGAGAAACAGTTACAATAAAATGTAAAATCTATAAGAAAGATACACAATTTAAGCTAATTTTAGCTGCTATAACAAAAAAATCACATAATGGTTCAAATATGATAGTAAATATTTCTCATTCATAATATTTCATACTTTAAAATGGATGATTGATCAGTGTGTAAATTTTCTCCAAGACAGAGTTCAGGGATCCAGGATCCTTCCCTCTTTTAGGCTATTCTACTCCTGGGTGTAGTGGTTAGAAACAGAAGAGGAAATAGATGTACACACATCACTTGTACTCACATCCCATTGGCTGTAACTCCATCATATGGCCACATCGTACTGAAAGAGAAGCCAGGAAGTGTAGTTATGCTCTTTACTCAGAAAGAGGATGGATGTGGTAATCAGTTAGCCAGATTCTACCACAAGAGGTACATCCAGAGTGCTATTGGACCATGAATTTCTCAAAGTGTGAAAGCTTTCCACCCCTTTCCAGGGGTAGCAATGAGAGTGAGATGGGGTCTGGAGGTATAATAAGGTTAACTTCATTCAGAAGAGATGTATTAAGTACATTCATCTTGGCAGTCATTGTATTAGACATCAACCAGAATCAGCTGCTATCTTCAGGAGATTTATGGTCTACTATCTTGAACCATCATCTACAGCATCACCTGGGAGATTATGGGAAACCCAGAACTACTGAATCAGAATCTAAATGATTCGTATGTAAGTGAAAGGTTAAGAAGCACTAGTGTAGGGCATTTCATGGCTACTACCTTCAAAGAACATTATTCTGAGCCCCATGAATTTGAGAGTCAAATTCTACAAGGACAAGCGCCTGAGGTCAGGAAGTTGGTAGGCATGGGTAAGTGCTGCTGGAGAGAACGAAGCTGACCAGAAGCCCAGGAGAGAACATTAAAAAGGGGCCAGTGTGGGTATCTGGGCAGGATATCAATATCCACTAGCTTACACAGTGATGAATTCATCAATGTCTTCACAAAGATATATGTTACATATCTACACACTCTTCTACACAATTATATATATGTCCCCAAACATTGAAAGTTACAAGCATTAATGAAACTAATAAGTTAAATATACTGTTTTCTGTATATTGGGAAGAGAAGGGGGCGCCTCTCATACAAAGCAGTAACATAAACATTCTGCCCTGTGTATTTTGTACCTGAATAAAAGTCGAAAACTCAAAATACTGGACCGGGTTTACACTTTCTAATATGGGCATAAACGTGTATAAAATTTCTCAACTGCTTTTACACAAATATACTTATGAATGCATTTAAAATCCTAAAAATATAGAGAAATTTATGCCAGCCCTACTTTGGTGAGGACTTACAACTTCACTTGCTTTGTAAGTGTGTCTTATACCATTTAACTGCTTTACTATTACCTGTGTGCCCCCTAGTTTCTCTCTCTTTTCTCCCTTTGCTTCTTCCTTTCTTTAGGAAATATCCTTGCTATTCTGAAGTCTGGAGTATATGACTTGGTAAATAGAGAATGACTGATTGAAATCTAAGCAAACAGCATACTTGATATAAGAGGAGATAGCTTAGAATTTATAATTAGAAGCCTATTTCAGCTTCCTTCATAGCACTACTGAAATCCTTTTCAGGGGTATCTTGACTGCCTTGAAAGTGAATGTTGTTGAGGATTTTTTTGCCCTCTCTTGTTTCCTTGGCAACAGGTTGGTGATGCAGCAGCTGAAATCCACTGTGTCCCTGGAGATGCTGGTGTGGGCAGGTCACAAACCACTGGTAATGGCTGCAGTGGATACCGAACTTGACCAAATATTTTCATTCTAATCCTTCTAAATGCATTATACAAAGAAATCGACTTAATAGAAGAATGCTTTGCAACATAATTATTGGCATGACTATCAGCAAGGAAAGTATTAATCCTTCTTTTAAAAATAGCTTACCTTTGCACACATAACTTAATAGTGAGTTTTAATATGTAGAAGTTTCAGGTTATTGTATACATTGATTCAGTGTCAGAGCAATACATTGAAAAAAGGCATTCAGTGTTAATATAAAGTCTGAAAGAAAGGGGCAAGAGATCAAGAATCAGGACCCTTTCCTTTAGATTTATGTCAGGCACATGGTCCTCTTCGGGCAGCCATGTCCAACAGCTACTCTGTATCCCTTGAATGTTCTGAAACACATCATGCCTGTGATCTGCAGAGAAAACGTGGAGGGACTGTAAATGGATCTCATCTGTCAGTGTTCTTTTCTAGAAGACAAGGGAAAGGGGGCAACTAGGAAAGAAAGGTCAGCTGGGCTGGGAGCACCATTTAGGGAAAATGTACAAGATGGCTGCAGGGACAGACATAAATGGAAATGGCTATAACAGTCTTAGATGGACAAGGCAGCTGGAATACAGATGGGCCTACTGCCAAAGATGGGATGGCTTAGACACTCAGGAATGGGTGAAAGGGGCTTTATGTGAACATGATAAACAGAGGGAGATGTAGGTAACAAAACCATAAGGACCTATTAGTGGAACATGTGAGCAGAGAGGTCAGAATTTGACAAGGAAAAAAATTACAGTTTAATTCACTTAAAAAGTAGATTTTAAAACAAAATGGATTTCTTTTTAAGATAGTTGAATCCAACCATTTGTTGAATTTATGCTGAGAATAGATTCAGAAGAAAAGAAGGCATGAAAGAAAATGTGTTTAGCCTAAAAAGTATGCAGGGGAAACGAATGCTGAGAAAACATAGTGAGGGTGAGGGCTGGGTGGAGTCTGAGAGACAGATGAGCAAGATTATGTAAAGGTAAAACAGGAAAAGGAAAGATGAGGAAGTCAGACTAGATAAAGATGCAATTCCAAAACTATCAAAGGAAAGAGAGTGCCTACTATGGGCAATTCAACTGAAGAAAAATTACACTAAACATGTGTACTAAACATGTGATAGTTATCATGAAGCGTGCTGAGAAGTGTTATTTTAATATGATACATTTTGCAGTGGCCACATTATAGCTTGTGAACATTCTGAGTGATGAATTCCTTCTGAAGACTAGAAAAATGTACATGTAACTTGCTTTTTGTCCTCCAGTACTAATAGCCACTTCAGGTACTGAGGAATAAATATCTTGGGAAAAGACATTTTATTTATTTTAAGAACATGCTCACTGACCTAACCTTTTGCTCCCTCCATTGACATAAGCAGCATAGCCCAAATAAATCAAAAAGGTAGTTTTCCTTCATGTTAAGGTCAGAACACATAGCATAGGAACATGAAGAATAAAAAGGAACAATCAAAGAATTCTTGGGCCGGGCACTGTGGCTCATGTCTGTAATCCCAACACTTTGGGAGGCCAAGGCAGACAGATCACCTAAGGTTGGGAGTTCAAGACCAACCTGACCAACATGGAGAAACCACATCTCTACCAAAAATATAAAATTAGCCGAATGTAGTGGCACATGCCTATAATCTGAGCTACTTGGGAGGCTGAGGCGGGAGAATTGCTTGAACCTGGGAGGCAGAGGTTGCGGTGAGCCAAGATCGCACCATTGCACTCTAGCTTGGGCAACAAGAGCAAAACTCTGTCTCAAAAACAAACAAACA
>NW_012100544.1:348641-511743 GCF_000951045.1 Mandrillus leucophaeus | reverse complement strand
CAG
Organism: Mandrillus leucophaeus; assembly: GCF_000951045.1. NCBI lineage: Eukaryota > Metazoa > Chordata > Mammalia > Primates > Cercopithecidae > Mandrillus > Mandrillus leucophaeus. The sequence continues at coordinate 511,740 of NW_012100544.1, read as the reverse complement.
AGGGAGATGTAGGTAACAAAACCATAAGGACCTATTAGTGGAACATGTGAGCAGAGAGGTCAGAATTTGACAAGGAAAAAAATTACAGTTTAATTCACTTAAAAAGTAGATTTTAGAACAAAATGGATTTCTTTTTAAGATAGTTGAATCCAACCATTTGTTGAATTTATGCTGAGAATAGATTCAGAAGAAAAGAAGGCATGAAAGAAAATGTGTTTAGCCTAAAAAGTATGCAGGGGAAACGAATGCTGAGAAAACATAGTGAGGGTGAGGGCTGGGTGGAGTCTGAGAGACAGATGAGCAAGATTATGTAAAGGTAAAACAGGAAAAGGAAAGATGAGGAAGTCAGACTAGATAAAGATGCAATTCCAAAACTATCAAAGGAAAGAGAGTGCCTACTATGGGCAATTCAACTGAAGAAAAATTACACTAAACATGTGTACTAAACATGTGATAGTTATCATGAAGCGTGCTGAGAAGTGTTATTTTAATATGATACATTTTGCAGTGGCCACATTATAGCTTGTGAACATTCTGAGTGATGAATTCCTTCTGAAGACTAGAAAAATGTACATGTAACTTGCTTTTTGTCCTCCAGTACTAATAGCCACTTCAGGTACTGAGGAATAAATATCTTGGGAAAAGACATTTTATTTATTTTAAGAACATGCTCACTGACCTAACCTTTTGCTCCCTCCATTGACATAAGCAGCATAGCCCAAATAAATCAAAAAGGTAGTTTTCCTTCATGTTAAGGTCAGAACACATAGCATAGGAACATGAAGAATAAAAAGGAACAATCAAAGAATTCTTGGGCCGGGCACTGTGGCTCATGTCTGTAATCCCAACACTTTGGGAGGCCAAGGCAGACAGATCACCTAAGGTTGGGAGTTCAAGACCAACCTGACCAACATGGAGAAACCACATCTCTACCAAAAATATAAAATTAGCCGAATGTAGTGGCACATGCCTATAATCTGAGCTACTTGGGAGGCTGAGGCGGGAGAATTGCTTGAACCTGGGAGGCAGAGGTTGCGGTGAGCCAAGATCGCACCATTGCACTCTAGCTTGGGCAACAAGAGCAAAACTCTGTCTCAAAAACAAACAAACAGAAAAAGAATTATCTCACTGTTGCACTTAGTGGTTAATTGCACTGATTCTGGAGTCAGGTAGCCTGTGCAGGAATCGCAAGTCTAGTTTTTAACAGATGAGTGGCCTTGAGAGAGGAAATTAATTTGTCCAGGCAACAGCATTTCTGTCTTTAAAATGGTGATAAAAACAATACCCACCTCATATGGTTATTGTTAGAATTAAATCAGGAAATTCATGTGAAACTTTCAACACAGTTCTTGGCACATAAAGGAATCTTAGTTACTATATTTTATAATTGTCAAAATACTTGACTAGTCAATCTAATTTTGAAACCCAATGGAATTCATTATTAGTTTAACGTCTAGATCGGGCAGCTATGTTGAACAAAATGGAGTAAATGTCTCATTCCAATTCTTTATCTGATAGTACATCTGATACTACCTCATATGTAAAACTAGGTTTGCTAATGCTTTCAGAATCAGTCTATTAATATTAAAGTGTTAGGCAATCATAGGCTTAAATTATTTTTCTTCTATTTTCCCTTGGATGTTTCCCTTTTAAAAATAGTATTCAAATTTATTTAATTCCGTGAATTTAAGTTATGCTAGACTTAGAGAAACAGTATCTTTTTAATCAAACGATGGTTCATTACACATTCACTGAAAATTTTTGAATCACCTTAAAATGCTGCCTGTGATATTCCTTTGCTATTTTCTTTTCTGTCTCTTTTTTATTTTTTTGTGGTAACCTATATGGATTTTATTGAAGTAGAAACAGAATAGAAAAAGGAATAGAATTGAATTCATCTCGGTCAAGTATCTTTTAATGCAGAGCAGAGGTCAGATACTTGATAAAATAGGAGTAAATGTTCTAGGTCATGCTGGCACCATCAACAGCAGTAGAGCCAGAGGATAAAGGAGGATATTTGAACAAGGAGAGCAGGGGACAGCCCACAGGATGGTGAACAGACCATAAGGGTAGTGATGTTTCTACATGACAATAGACCATCAGTAGTTGAGTGATGAAGGAGATGAAGGAGACTGGACCCTCAATACCAGAAAAGAAGGGCAGAGCATAATGATGGCTGGTAAATTAAATGAATCATAACTGCATATTCAGGCAGGCAGCAGGTGTGAAGAACCCAAGAGAGAAGCAGGCTAAGAAGTGGGTAAAGAAGTCAAATAAGTGGCTGGGCACGGTGGCTTACACTTGTAATCCCAGCACTTTGGGAGGCCGAGGTGGGTGGATCACGAGGTCAGGGGATTGAGACCATCCTGGCTAACATGGCGAAAACCCATCTCTACTAAAAATACAAAAAAAAAAATTAGCCGGGCATAGTGGCGGGCACCTGTAGACCCAGCTACTCAGGAGGCTGAGACAGGAGAATGGCGCGAACCCAGGAGGTGGAGCTTGCAGTGAGCCGAGATCGTGCCACTGCACTCCCGCCTGGGAGACTGAGCAAGACTCCGTCTCAAAAAAAAAAAAAAAAGTCAAATAAGCAAAAAGCAATATTTACTATTGAATTCTATTAAATGTTTAATACCAATGTTTCTCAAACTATTCCAAAAAAATTAAAGCAGAGTGAATTTTTCTTAACTCATTCTATGAAGCCAGCATAATCCTGATACCAAAACCAAGCAAGTACACAACCTTAAAAGAAAACTACAGGCCAATATCTTTGATGAACATAGACACAAAAATCTTCACAACCAAATACTAGCAAACTGAATCCACAACACATCAAAAAGGTGATAAACCCTGTCCAAATGAGATGTATCCCAGGAATTCAAAGATAGTCAATATATGTAAATCAATAAATGCTATATATCTCATCAATAGAATGAAGGACAAAAACCATGTGATCATTTCAATAGAGGCAGAAAAAGTATTTTATAAAATTCAGTATTACAAAATTCATGATAAAAACTCTCAATAGGTAGGGCGCGGTGGCTCATGCCTGTAATCCCAACACTTTGGGAGGTTGAGGCGGGTGGATCACGAAGTCAGGAGTTCGAGACCAGCCTGGCCTACATGGTAAAACCCTGTCTCCACTAAAGATACAAAAATTAGCCGGGCATGGTGCCAGACACCTGTAATCCCAGCTACTAGGGAGGCTGAGGCAGGAGAATAGCTTGAAAGTGGAAGGCGGAGGTTGCAGTGAGCCGAGGTCATGCCACTGCACTCCAGCCTGGGTGAAAGAGCAAAACTCTGTCTCAAAAAACAAACAAACAAACAAAAAACTCTCAATAAATTAGGTATAGAAGGTAAGTACCTCAACACAATAAAGGCCATATATGACAAAGCCACAGCTAACATCTTACTGAAAGGGAAAGCTTTTCTCTAGGAACTAGAACAAGGTAAGGATGCCTACTCTCATTACGCCTATTCAGCATAAAACTGGAAGGGCTAGCCAGCACATTTAGGCAAAATAAAGAAATAAGGGACATCCAAATTGGAAAGGGGGAGTCAAACTCTTCCTGTTTGCAGATGATATGATCTTACATGTAGAAAAAACTAAAGGCTTTACCAAAAAGTTCTTAGGACTGATAAACACATTCAGGGAAGTTGCAGAACACACAATTAACATGTATAAATCAGTAGTGCTTCTATACATGAACAACAATCAATAATAAATCAAGAAGGTAATTCAATTTATAATAGCTACCAAAACAAAAAAAAAACAAGTACCAACAATAAATGTAACCAAGGAAGTGAAAGACCTCTACAAGGAAAACTACAAAAACAGTGATGTCAGATGGTTTGGCTGTGTCACCACCCAAATTTCCTCTTGAATTGTAGTTCCCATAATTCTCATATGTTGTGGGAGGGAGCTGGTGGGAGATAATTAAATTATAGGGTCAGTTTCCCCCGTATTGTTCTCATGGTAGTGAATAAGTCTCATGAGATCTGATGGTTTTATAAAGGGAAACCCCTTGCACTTGATTCTCATTTTCTCTCTTGCCTGCCACCATGTAAGACATGCCTTTCACCTTCAGCCATGATTGTGAGGCTTCCCCAGCCACATGGAACTGTGAGTCCATTAAACTTCTTTTTCTTTATAAGTTACTCAGTCTCAGGTATGTTTTTATCAACAGTATGAAAACAGACTCGTACAGATAAAGGAAATTAAAGAGAATACAAAACAAATGGAAAAAGCATCCCATGCTTACAGTTGAAAGAATTAATATTGTTAAAATGACAATACTACCCAAAGCTATCTATAGATTCAAGCCAATCTCTATCAAGATACCAATGACATTCCTCACAGAAATAGAAAAATATTATAAAATTTGTAGGAAATTACAAAAGACCCCAAAGAGCCAAAGCAATCCTGAGCAAAAATAACAAAGACCTCAAAATGTACTACAAAGGTGTAGTAACCAAAATAGCAGGATACTGCCATAAAACAGACACATAGACCAATAGAACAGAATAGAGAACTCAGAAATCCACATATTTTCAACCAATTGATTTTTTACAAAGGTGCCAAGAATTCTCACTGGGGAAAGGATAGTCTGTTTAATAAATGATGCTGGGAAAACTGGATATCCATATGCAAGAAGAATAAAACTAGATCTCTACCTCTCACCCTAAACAAAAATCAACTCAAGTTGGATCAAAGGCTGAAATGTAAGACCTGAAGTGATAAAAGGAAGAAAATATACTAGAAGAAATAGAATGATACTAGAAGAAAATATAGGGGAAATGCTTCAGGATATTGGTGTGGGAAAATATTGCATGAATAAGATCTTAAAAGCACAGGCAAAAAAAGCAAAAATAAGGTAGGATTATATCAAACTAAAAAGCTTTTGCACAGCAAAGGAAATAATCAAAGGAGTGAAAAGATAACCTATAGAATAGGAGGAAATATATGCAAACTACTCATCCAGTGGGGGATTAGTATCTAGATTGGACAAGTAACTCAAAATCTCAACAGTAAAAAAAACCCGATTTTAAAATGGGCAAATGATCTGAATAGATATTTCCCAAAAGAAGACATACGAATGGATAAGAAATATATTTTTAAATGCTCAACATCATTAATCATCAAGGACATGCAAATCAAAACCACAATGAGATATCATCTCACCTCGGTTAGGATGGCTATTTCCAAACAGACACAACAACAAGAACAAATGCTGGTAAGGATGTGAAGAAAAGAGTATTTTTATAACACTGTTGGTGGGAATGTAAACTAGTACAGCTACTATGGAGAACAGTATGGAGGTTACTCAAAAAACTACAAATAGAATGACCACATAATCCAGCAATTCTACTACTGGGAATTTATCCAAAGGAAAGGAAATCATTCTGTCAGAAACATCTGCACCCCCATGTTTATTGCAATACTATTCACAATAGCCAAGATATGGAATCAGTCCAGGTGTCCAATAACATATGAATGGATAAAGAAAATGTGACATATATATACAATGGAATTCTATTAAGCCATAATAAAGAGTGAAATCCTGTCATTCATGGCAACATGGATGGAATTGAAAGATGTTATGTTGAGTGAAATAAGACAGGAACAAAGAGTTAACCACTGTATGTTCCCATTTATATGCAGAATCTAAAAAAAAATGTGATCTCCCAGAAGTAAAAAGTAGAACAGAGGATATTAGAGGCTGGGAAGTATAGTGGGAAAGGAGGAATGGGGAGAAATTTGTTAAAGGATGCAAAATTACAGCGAAATAGGAGGAACAGATTTTAGCGCTCCATGCTACCTTAAGATGACTGTAGTTAACAATAATACATAGTTTTGAATAACTAGAAGGAGGAAATAGAATGTTTCCAACACAAGGAAATGATAAATATTTGAGATGATGCATATGCCAATCACTTTGCTCTGATCACCGTATATTATATGTATCAAAACATTACTATGCACCCTGTGAATATGTACCGTTATTATTTGTCAATTTTAAAAATTAAAATAAAGAAATATATACCCAGCAACCAGGGAACTATTAGTCTTTTATTGGTGCAGCATCATTCTATCTCATCCAGAAATTTCTTGCAGATTTTTATTGGGAAAGAAATCCTTAATGTGAACAGCCTAGAACTCGCAGATTTGGGGAGAGAGGTCAGTCACCAGACTGAAAAGAAGAAAAGAAGAGGTAGCAGGTCAGCGCAGATGTAGAACCAAAGCCTGTTTGATGATAAATTCAGATAAATCACCAAAATCAGATGGCATCCACCCGACAATCTTCAAAAATTTTGAGGTTGTGACTTTGGGAATCATGTTTAAACTGATATCCTGTCTCTGGAAATCATTGCTGTGAGGGGAATTTTCATTCTTTGTTTTTCTCCAAGACTCTCCCTACCTTGCACAAAATACCTGAAGGTTCAGTAGGCCATTTTCAAACCTGTATTTTTCAATCCTCAGGAAAATCTCCAGAGGAAGAGATGCTTGCCAACCAGAATTGCAGGGAGCCAACGTGGGCCATGTTCAGGTGGCTTTGAGGAAAGTAACACTGACCTCAAGCTGCAGGGTGGCACTGGTGCCACAGGAATGCAAAGATAAGGGAAAATTAAAGGAATGAGCCATCTAATGTGGGAGGAACACAAGTATAAAGCCTAAGAAACACATGACTAAATAGTTAAACTACCAGGTCTACTTATTAGTACATAGACTTTATATCCCCGATTTTCCTTCAATTATAGAAAAGTTGACTTTGCACTTTAAATGGCAGGATATGTGTATATATAAAAGTGTGTGTGTGTGAATGTAGGTGTGTGTGTGAATGTGTTCTTGGATTCCTGAGTCACTGAGCTGAGTCCCAGAAGCTAACAGAAGATCAGCATGTGGAATTTTTTACTTCTCACTGTAAGAACTATTTTAAGAAAGTAAATAATAATAGCGAACCAGTGTAAATTTTATTAGATTGTGCTCCTGTTGACCTATATTTTGAACAATTTAAAACAAATAAACCCAGTTACCAGTAATTGTTGGTAACACAGAGTTACCAATAATTCTTCTAATGTACACCCAAGAAAAATAAAAACGTATAGCCAAACAAAACATTGTACATGAATGTTCACAGCAGTGTTATGCATAATACCCCTGTATTAGCTTGTTTTCACACTGCTATAAATAAATACCTGAGACTAGGTAATTTATAAAGGAAAGAGGTTTAATACAGTCACAGTTTAGCGTGGCTGGGAGGCCTCAGGAAACTTACAATCATGACAGAAGGGGAAGCAAACACATCCTTCTTCACAAGGCAGCAGGAAAGAGAAATGCAGAGTAAAGCGGGAAGAGCCCCTTATAAAACCATCAAATCTTGTGAGAACTCACTCACTATTACAAGAACAGCATGGGGGAACCCCCTCCCCCATGCCTCATGATCCAATCACCTCCCACAGGGTCTGTCCCCTAACATGTGGGAATTACAATTCAGATTATAATTCAAGATAAGATTTTGGTGGAGACACAAAGCCTAATCATATCAACCTGAAAGTGGAAACAATCAGCATGTCCACCTGCTGATGAATGGACAACAAATGTGGCATATCAATACAGTGGAATATAATTTAGCAGTGAAAAATAATGAAGTTCTGATATCTGCTCAACATGGATGAATCTCGAAAATATTGTGGTATATGAATTAAGCCCATCCCAGAGGACCACATTGTGTATGTTTCCATTTATATGAAATATCCAGAATAAGGAAATCTACAGAGACAAAGTGATAGTTGCCACGGGGTATGTGAGGCAGAGGATAAATGAAGAATAACTGCTGATGGTTATGAGTGCTTTTGAGAGGGTGATGAAAATATTTTAGAATTAGATTGTGATGATGGTCATGCAACTTTGAAAATATACCAAAAACCTCTTAACTAAACATTTTAAATGGATTAATCATAAGGTATGTGAATTAAATCTCAAGTTTAAAAAAATGAACCACTCAGAATTTAGGAAAAGTACTTCCCCTGGATGTAAGCTAGTATGATGCACCGGGTAACAGTATGGGTTCTGGAATCAGACTGCCTGGATTTGAGTACAACTTTGCCACTTACAAGCTATGTGATCTTGGGCAAGTTACTTGACTACTTTGTGCCCCAATTTCTTCATCTTTAAAAGGGGTGGATAATTGTACACACCTCTTGAGATATCCTTGAAGATTAATTAATAACATAAGTGCTCAGAACAGTACCCTGCACTTTGCACAATAAAACCATTTACTATTATTATCATTATCAGCTTTACTGATGTGTTACCTTGTTGGGACCTGAGAATAGGATCACACCCCAGAGAGTAGAAGGTGATAATTCTCTTAGGGAAGGTCATTATTCCTATTGGCAATCAACCTGGCAAGCCACTGACCTTTGGAGAGGTAACGAGATCTTGGAATATATGACATAAACATATCACCAAGTCTAGGTTTTTATTTTTCTCTGAGCCTTCTGACCCTTGGAACCAGAATTCTAGAGATGCTTGAGTAGGTTTCTGATGATAGGGTTATGTTGGTCTCTACCTCACAGGAAGGCTTAGAAGGCAGGGAGCCTCACAACTCATCAGGAACTATCTAAGGAATATTTGGGTGTGCAATGACTGGCCCTTGAGCTCTGAGTACAACCACATCCAGAAGCAGTTGTGTTACCCTATGAGTTGTGATTCCCTTTTGTCGATGAGGAACTTCAATAAAGTCCTATTAAAAGACACAGCCTGGGCTCTACTCTGCTATGGAAAGTGAAGAAAAGGGTGCATTCCATCTATTCAATGAAATGTCATACAGGAAGGCAGCCTCTGGCCCCATCTCCATCTCACTCCAAGGTTAGTGGGATGGTTGCAGAATTCACCAGGGAGGTCAGGTTTCCCAGATCACAGGAGGAAATCAGCAGATGTGCAATAGGCCTATAGATAGAGTAGAATTGGTAAGTCCAGAGCACTAATGATTAGGAAAAGAGGCAGAGGCCCAGAATGACAAAGGATCCTGGTTGCACAGCACCATCCTGGACACTAGGGGAGGAGAGGACTAGGTGAGGAAGGGTAAGGACTGACATCCTATTACACTGACAGGTGGTGCTGAGAACCATCATAATTGAGGTACTTAGGTTGCTATAAATGTGCCCATACTTTCAGACTAAGAGAAGAAGTTTAAAAAATTCCACAATGCTTATATTAAAGGAGCCTATGACCCAGTGTTTTTGGACTGTCAAGTAAGTAGAACAATCATAAAGGCAAACACCAGATTTTCGGGTAGCTTGAGCCCTGAGAGATCCAGGAAGTTTTCTTCTTATGGAATATGTTGAAAGAAAGTCTGAAAGTAGAAATTTATAGTAACCTAAGTACCTCAATTATGATGATTCTCAGCCCCCCTGTCAGTGTCATAGGATGTCATTCCTTACCTTCTTTAGTACAGGTGAACTAGTCAAACTCTTTCAAAACCCAGGAAATGAAGCTAAAGCTTCCGAAATCAGTTCCACAACATCGTCCATAAAAAGAAAACTTCCTGGATCCCTCAGGTCTCTATCTACCCCCAAATCCTGTGTTTGTATTCATCATTGTTTTATGATAAAGTCATAAAACAGTCCCAAACACTTGACAATCCCAAACACTGGGTTACAGGCTCCTTCATAGAAGGATTGTGGAATTTTTCATACTTCTCTTTTCTTCTGTTTTTTTCATTTTCCTTTTAGATTTTTGGGTCACATTGCTTAACTGAACTTCCTATTCTTATGCCAAGCACACAGAAAGTACTCGTTGAATGAATGAATCACCAGTTGAGGATAATTTAATTATGGGAAGTAGTTAGAATGCAACCACACTTTTGTGTTAAGGTGGGATCCAGGCACAGTGCTTTTGTTCCTTTACTATCCCTGAGATGTACTGAGCTGTCTGTTCTGACTCTCCCATTTCTGCTCAGTTCAGCCCCTTCCTTTTTTGGGCCCATTTCCTCCTGTTCTCTATTCCTTTGTGCCCTCTGAAGCTTCTGTTTTCCTACCAAGAACATTGCAGCTATGTTCAGATCTTTTCTGAAAAAGACCTTACACACTGTTGTTTAATGAATGCAGGACATTTTACCTCTGGGGCTGCTTTATCTCAGTTCCACTGATTCCTCTTCTTTCAATTAACATTTAAATGTTGATGATTCTAGAATTAGACCATTTAATTTTACTCTTCTCAGTTTATATCATCTCTCCTGAGGGAACTGGAGACTAAGTATAAGGTGAACATTGGGAAGAATGAAGAGATAAGGCCAGAACATTTCAGTTGGAAGCTGATTGAGGAAAGATGTTAATGCCATGATATAGAGTCTAATTTGGAGGTCAGGGGTCATGGTGGGTATGGATGAAAGGTTCTTAAGAACAGGAGTTGCATCAAGTTATGATTCTGAAAAATAATTGTTTGTGGGTTCTAAATGGACTAGTGACAGGAGAGCTTGAGTCAAGGAGATCGGGTGATTTGAGCTGACCCTGGGAATTGGCAGTGGTATAGGTGGGAGAGATGGATTTAACATATTTCCAAGGGAAAAAAAGTACAAGATGTAGTGACCTGTTATACATCGCAGATAAAATAAAAGAAGTGAAAGGATCCTGGAGGTTTGGGCTTGGGTAATGCACAAATGGTGATAACATATTAACAAGATGAGAAGTAGAAGAAGACAAGAATAATTTGCCATAATCGGATGTGGTGGTATTATTAAAGTAATGTCTCTAGGCCTTTCGCAGTCAGTGTCTCATATGGATGGGTGGCAGCTAATTCATTCTATTAGAAGTGATATAGGCAGGGCCTCAGTTAACAGATTGCAAAAATATTTCAACTTGAAACTTTATTTAACCAAGGCTTCATAGCTCTTTCCACATTAACCAGGATTACCACAAAGACATAGCGTAAGAGAACTAACATGAAAATCAAAATATTTATCTGAGTCCCAGTTATTCCACTTATCATCTGTGGAAGATAGAGTATTTCACTTGTTTGACCTCATTTTTTTTTCTCATCTATAAAATGGAAAGATAATACCTCACAGGGTGGTGATAAAAGTTACATAAAACAATGTATAGAAAATTGATTTGTGAGCCGCCAACACATAGTTGGCTGGGGGAAATTTAATGCCAGTCTTAGGAATCATTTAGGCTGAGGGTTTGAAAAGGCAAGATTTAGAGTTAGAAGTATGCATCCAACATTCTGTTATAACTGCATGTCTATATTGTGATGAGACTTGGGAAGAAAATCCACCAAATAATCTAAATAGCTCCATGAGCGTGATGTTATACTCTTATACTTCACAGACAGATGGTGTGTCTAAGGTGGAAGAGACCTCAAGGATCATATTGTTTTCTTTTCTAGATGATGAGTCTGAGGCAAGAGAGGTGATACAACTTATCTAAGATCACAGAAACCACTGATAGCCAGGATAAGACCCATGCTTCTCAACTAACTCCCGGCTCAGGGCTCCTCTGCTGTATTACAGAACATTCCCCTGCTACTGAAAAAAAGACATCTCATTCTGGCCAAGGAGTCATCATCTTTTTTTTTTGTTTAATTTCTGTTTCATAAAGCCGGAATAATTTCTGGTCCAAAACTATTCTTTGCTGGCCTGGCTGATTTACCCAAACTGTTTTTCATTTTATCTTGCCCTGAAAACTAACATTTTTCTTTCTTTGGGGGAAAAAAAGAAAAACGGCAAAGCAATGGAAAACTTCTACTCATAACTTCAGCATTTCTAAACCCTGAGGCAAGGGAGAGGAGAGGTAGAAGTGGCTTCACACTGGCAAGGGAATATTAGCTGGAGCACTCTGCAGCCTTGTAGCAATGGAGAACTCGTACTGTGTGAAGTCTGAGACTCAAAGTGACAGGAAATGTATGTTTTTTGCTTTTTATGCCACTGCTCCAACCTGCCATGGCACTTGTAGAAATCCCGTTTTGATCATCTGGTCCTTACCATCTCCATTCCCATAATAACCACTTCCCAATTCCTTATTGAGGAGACTCTTGACAGAGGTCACTCCGACACCAGGTTGGGCAAGGAAAGAAAGTGAAATGAGAAAGGACTTCTCTTGACTCCCGTGGTGACTAGAGAAGCTGTTAGGTGATTCAGAGTGGGGGACCTTGTGTACCATCTTCAACATTGACTCATTCAGGTACATTCTCCTTTGAGTGCTGAAGCGTGCTCTAGGGATGTATTAAATGGAGAGTGAAGATATGAACAAAACTCTGATGATCTCCCATTCACATCCAGGGGGCAGGAACTATGCTTTCTTTATCTTAATATCCTTTGCACTTATCTCAGTACTCTGCACCTAGAAGAGTGCACAGTACAGTTCTGTGTTTGTGGTGTGTGTGTTTAACTTGTTGACATGTAGTTCATGTACCATATGCATGGTACAGTTTTGCTGAACAAATAGATCTGAAGGAAACAATGACTTCCTCAGACATCCAGCAGCCAGATTATCAAATGCTAGCAGTGGCTCTGGGCATGATGGCCCACGACTATAATGCCCGCACTTTGGGAGGCCGAGGTGGGCAGATCACTGGAGGCCAGGAGTTCGAAACAAGCCTGGCCAACATAGAGAAACCCCATCTCTACTAAAAGTACCAAAAATTAGTTGGGCGTGGTGGTGCATGCCTGTAATCCCAGCTACTCAGGAGACTGAGGCAGGAGAATGGCTTGAACTCTAGAGGCAAAGGTTACAGTGAGCTGAGATTGCACCACTGCACTCCAGCCTGGGCTATGGAGCCAGACTCTGTCAAGAAGAAAAGAAAAAAGCTAACGGTATTATTTCAAGCAAGAACATTTATTGAGTCCCCTCACCCCCAACAAATACTCATCAATTTGCTTGTTGATAATCTTAATAAAGTTTTATTTTTCTTAAAGTTCTGATAATAAACACACAGATGTTCCCAAGGCAAATAATAATTATTAAACCTTTAATGAATGCATATTATGAACCCATGCTATGTTAAGCATTTTGTGTGCCTTTCTCATTTATTCATTACAACACCCCTCTGAAGGAGGCACTATTATTAACCTCATTTTATAGCTGAAGAAACTGAGGCTAAGAGAGGCCACACAATTTGTCCAAGCTCATGAGAAAAGCAGGGGAAAAAAGCAGGATCTAGAGGAAGGTCTATAGATCCTGAAACCTTTTTGCATTTATCAAGAACTTTCCAATTCTCCTCAAGTGATCATTTACATTTTACAAAGAAAACACAAAAATCTATGCTTTCGTCAAGATAGAGGATGCTGATGCTTGAGGTAGACCAAAGGAATTGTTAACAGGGAAATACTTGCAGAGCTGAGAGGAAGAGGAGAAGCTGGAACCCAGTAGAATGTTGGTGCTCTTCATGGTTTTACTGTGAACCAGTCTTGCAAGCAGAGATTATACAGATGAGGATACTTGGAGATTTTTTTTCCACTGCCTTTCTCCAGAGTTTTAGAATGCCTGACATGAGTTTGACATGGCCATCTACAAAGCATTTCTCTGACTGGGATGAGAGCCAGCAAATAAATCCTTGTGTTTCCATTACAAATTGTTTTGAGAAAAGCTTCATATAATATTTGAAGTTGAAGGTGGAAAAGGGGTTGCAATAAAAGAACTGATGGCAAATGGACCTTTCAAAAGATTATTGAAATGTGTACCTATTATATATAGGTATATACATCTATTTAACATGTGCATACTTGGCCAGAAGCTGTGGCTCATGGCCATAATCCCAGCACTGTGGGAGGCCTAGGTGGGTGGTTCCCTTGAGTCCAGGAGTTTGAGACCAGCGTGAGCAACATGGCAAAACTTTGTTTTGACAAAAAGTACAAAAATTATCCAGGCATGGTGGCATACAACTGTAGTTCTAGCTGCTCAGGAGGCCAAGGTGGGATGATCGTGTGAGCCCTGGAGGCAGAGGTTGCAGTTAGCTAGCAGTGATGGCACCACTGCACTCAAGCCTGGGTGACAGAGCAAGCTCCGATCTCAAACTGCGCGCGTGCACACACACACACACATATATTTACACATATATGCATATTTACCTTATTTATAATTTTCTATACTCCCAAGTTTATCTTTTAATACCAGAATAATTTAGATTACACCAGAGAATCCACAGGCTTCATTCACACTAGAGATAAATGGACTTGGGCAATCACATATGGAAAGACCACAATTGTTGCTCCAAATAGACAGAGGTAATTGTGCCCTGAATATTTTTCTAAAGGGAAATAAAAACAAGAAAGCTTATTTCTAAAGGGAAATAAAAACAAGAAAAGTTTAGGTTAAGGAGCCCAGAAAAGAATAAGAATAGACATGAGCACAAAGGTCAATGGCCACAAGTTGAACAGTACTGTGGGACTTGCAGGTGAGGAGACTCAACCTACTCTCTTCTGAAGCCTCTATGCATTCCTCCTCCATAACCCTCTATACATTCCCAGCAGCATGCTTCACTGGAGACCTCCTAAAAATTTCAGATTCCTAGGCAACACCCATAGCTTGGTGAACCTGAGAAAGTCAAATTGCTTCTTATTTTTGCATCATTGAGTAATCAATGCACACAGGAGCTTAGGGTGGCCACTGTATTTTCTGAAGTTAAAAAGAATGCTGTCTTGTTATGTTGTGAAGGTGGTGGGTTTACTTGCTGGAGACCTGAACTTGCCACAACTTGCTGTGCAATGGGGGTAGATCAAGTGATGGTTTGTAACTTCTTCCCCATCTCTAAAATAGAGACACACCATGCTCACTTCAGTGACAAAGGAAAGTAAAAGGATATAAAGCAATATGAGTATTTTGGAGGGAATAAACAATAGATAGAACACAAGTTCCACATTTTATTTAGGAAAACCAAACAGATAGGCCATGTTTTGTCTATTGGTTTCCAGAACTGTGTACCTGAGAGTGGATAATGTAAGCTTGAAATACCTCTTTTACAGAGTTGTGTTTAAATATCCACAGGATCCCATGTCAGTTCTTTGGGGTGCTTATTCAAAACACAGATTCTCCAGCCTGGGCAATAGCGTAAGACCCCTTCCCTACAAAAAAATTTTAAAAATTAGCCCTGTGTGGTAACCTGTGCCTGTAGTCCCAGCTACTTGTAGGACTGAGGTGGGAGGATCACTCCAGCGCAGGAGGTCAGGGCAGCAGTGAGCCTGTGATGGAGCCATTGCATTGCAGCCTGGACTCTGTTTCAAACAAAACAAAATAAAACAGATTCTCAGGCCACCATCTACACCTTCTACACTGAGACAGTGCAATCATAATATCTGAGTTATGGAGATTGAGTGTCTTGTTTTTAATAGGCTCTCCAGGTGGTTCTTATGTACAATGAAGTTAAAGAACCACTGTACATCTTCTAAGGCAGGAACCAAAATACATTCATCACTGTAGCCTTTCCAGTGTATTAAATATAATAGGTGGCCAAGTAACATCCTTTGAGGAAACAAAGGCATAAAGAGAAAAATTATTTCATCCTTGATCCTTCTCATAGCATGTTTTTATAATCAGGGGCCTTGGTGAGCTGTGTCTAGGGTGAGTAAGCTGAGCTTTAGGCTATACCTCCTGATGGGGAGGGAGCTTTAGACACAGGAAATGCCCCTTTCAAAATGATCCAGAAAGACTTTCAAGAAAAGCCTCCCGGGAGCTAATTAAGGAGCCAGAGGCAGACAGTCTGCTGAATTAGATCTTTGGTAAGCCACTGAACTCAAAGATGAAAATCTGAGACCAGGAATAGCCATGAAAACCCCTGAGGCTGAAGGGATATGGGCTGATAGCCAAAGGTCAAACAGATCATGGTCAGTAAACTGGTAGCTAGAGGGGAAAAGGAAGCCACATGTCCAGCTTCTACAAAGCATTAAGCTTCTGTGCAAAGCATGAGAGAAAAATGGGACTTGAGACACTTCTGAGTCTAACTTTAGTGAACGCTGGGTGATGGGGGCCTGGGAAAGAGGGGGCAGGATGGGCGTTAACAGACAAGAAATGCCTGAGCAGTAAAGTGCAAAACTCAGTGCTGTTGGCTCCCCAGTTTTAAAAGGACTTTGGCCATTTGTGGGTTTGGTCCCTCGGAAAAAACACCTGAGGCTTCCACAGGGCGAGGTGGAAACAGGCCTCCCTGAAGAGTTAATTGTTGCAAATTACTTCTTATGATGATTGTATAATTACATTTTCTGTTCTATCCTTATGTATTTAAGGAGCATTATAGTACAACCCCTAGTAAACTATGTTTCACGCTGATTTCCCACATACCTCCGCATGCTGTAACATTTTCCAAACAATTTATTTTCTTTGTCAGCTTTTAGTTAGGTGAAAACTTTGAAAAATCCAATGTTAAAACTTCCTGGGACAGGAGCTGTGCAAATGGCAGGGGACCTGTGACAGCCTGATCACACTTATTGCTTCATCCACTGCTTCACTTGACAATATGGGAGCTGAGCCAGAGTGAGTGATGTAACTGCTCTGAAAAAGTGGTGGAGTCCCAGTTTCCTTCTGCATGCTAATGGATCATGCTTGACCTCAGTTCTCTAAAACCCTCGAAGAGCATCAAAGGAACCCCTGAAAGGGTAGGGAGTCCCCAGAATCCTTTTAAGATGCAAACAATCAAGCTTAGTGTTGCAGAAAGCATACAGATCATAGCCAACTACTGCCAAGTAAAGCAGCAAATCCCTCTAATTAGAAGGCCAATTAAAGAATTAAAAGGGAAATGGTGAATCTCTTATTATGGATGATAAAGAGTGTCTCTCTTCTTTCTTTGATGTTAATCATCTGTGTGGTATTGTCCTGGGTTAAGTACCCTCAGGACTGTTTATGAGTAGCACTATGACAGAGTGTGAGTCAGCCAGAACGACACAACTCGAGAGAGAGACAGGGCAATCTAAACCCGAGGGAGACGGGGCAATCTAAACCCGAGAGGGAGACAGGGCAATCTAAACTTGTTGTGTATGTGCTCTTTTTTTCTTTTCTCTGCTTATCTGTGTCTCAAATATGTTTGCTTGGTCTTTTAAACCAGTGGCTTCTGTGAATCATTGTTTTCCTATAGATGGGAGAGTAGTAGATGAGAACACAGGATAGGTTTGTCAGCCTAGGACCTGCTGCTGGTGAGTAAAACAAAGAGCTAGATAATTAAACCATCATAGGTAGGCGTACTTGTTCACCTTGGTGAGGCTTCCTAATTCATATTCCTGTCTTAGAACTTAAGAAGATTCTTCCTATTGAAACTGTTTTTGCAAAAATTATAACTGAGAAAACAATGACAGTGAAAGATATCTGACCTAACTGACTCCAACTTGCTTCTAACCTCCAAGCTACCCTTGTTTACCCCTGGGCATAGGCCTAACTAACTTTGGGAGGAACTTAGTTTATAGTTTAACTTTGAAACAAAGATGATAACAGCCCTTTCCCAAAACAAACCCCCTTCCTGCCTAAGGACTAGACTGCCTTCGAAGGACTAACAAATTAGGCACGAGATTAGAAATTATGGTTTAGGAATCATGCAGCCGGAGGCTGCAAAATTCTGAACCTCTCCAAATTGCCCCTGTGGATAACATCACTATTGTAAAACCTAAGGTCAGTGAGTGAGTTATTTTGCAGACCCTGTACGCAGTGGATCAGCTGGCACCACCCAGATCTGTAAACTGGCTGGTATTGTTGTCCCCACCTGGGAACTGACTCGGTGCAAGAGGACAGGCTCAACTCCCTGTGATTTCATCACCGACCCAACCAATCAGCACTCCCAACTCACCAGTCCTGTCTGCCTAATTATCCTTAAAAACTCTGATCCCTGAATTCCCTGGGAGACTGATTTGAGTAATAATAAAACTCCAGTCTCCTGTATAGCCAGCTCTGTGTGAATTAAACTCTCTATTGCAATTCCCCTGCTTTGATAAATTAGCTCTGTCTAGGCAGTAGGCAAGGAGAACCTGTTGGGCCATGACACTATTGACTCTACTTGGGTTCATAAATAGAAAAATGTACTAAATTGTCTTATAAGGGATGTAAAAAGAAAATATTCATTTGAGATATTGGAATGATACAAACCTCTGTCTTTGAACTACTTTTCATTACCTAATATTGACTGAGAGGCTTACTGAATACCAACCACTGTACTAGTCTGTGCGTTTTCCCTGAATTGTCTCATTTTATCCTCACAATGACCTTTTAGGATATGTTTCCTTTAGGATATTATTTTCTTCTGACAGATGAGAAAACTGAGGCTTAGAAAGGATAAGTAATTTGCCTAAGGGTACAAATCTAGTAAGTAGCAGAGTAGGAACTTGTCCTAGGCAATAAAATTCTAGTTAGTTAATGCACTATGCTACCCTTAATACCATTGCCTTTGTAATGTGTTTAACATAAAGTCCTATTTATATGTAAAGTATTCTTGTTATTATTATTACTCTACATTTAGTTTTCCAAGCCATTGAGATGATACAACAGACCCATTAAAATGTAGACACATGAGAATATATAAAACAAATCAACATGTTTCCAGTAATATCTTCTTTAAGATCAGTCATTGAGGGGTAGACCTGACTGTAGCTTCTTCTTATCTTTCATATATCTTTAAAAAATAAAATAGAGTCTTTTGACCTATCCCCTAAATTTTTGTTACAACCTACCAAATATGAAAGAATGTACAGTTAAGGATAAAAGAGAAAGAATTAACATAAATAAATCTATTTATAATATTATTCAATGCTTTCCTTAAATCATTTGAATGATTCTACATGAAGCCATAATGATATGATTTTCTTTGAAACAAATTGCTTATTTTCTTGATTCTTAGATGCAAATTTCTTCACGTCCCGATGTTTTTGAAACCAGTAGATGCTTATAATCAATGTGAACCATTTAATGTAGAGTTTTTTTTACCCTCCTTCCACCCTCCAAGAAGCTATTATTAAAACTATGGTGCATCTTAGTATCTTAAAATAGAAGAAATGCCATAGTATTTTACATTTTTGTTAAGATTTATAATACTAGGTCTGCCAATATAGATCACCCACTGTTTGACTATATGGACAATTAAATTTGTCCAAACTGGCACTTAGCCACAACAGTAGAAACACTAAATATCTTTTAAAATCTAATTTTATGTCTAGATTTGGGTTTGTAAATACCATTCTCTCATTTAAAACACACACACACACACACACACACACACACACACACGACTGTTTCTAGGGTTGGGGCAGAGAAAATACAAGATGAATTTAGAATATCTTACAGTGCTACAAAGTAAAGAAGTAATTTTTTTTAAATGAAAGATGTACACCTGTTAAAAGGACACAATGACCAACTTGAAAGGTTCTCTCTGATCAAATCTGTGATGATTTGTGCATTGAAAGGCATAATTATGGTAATTTATTATAGCCCATTGAATAAGAACCAATAAGTTCATATTGATAATAAGGAAATATATAAATAAACAAGAGGGGAGAAAGGAAAACCCTTACGATAGCATGTTACATCATAAATGTGGAAAGAATGATGGCATTTAAAAATCACCGTTTTTCAGTCATCCATGGAAATTAGGTAAGAATCATCAATGGGTGCTATAAAAATTGCTGAAAGTTTGATTAGAAAAAGGATATTTATATAATCTCAAAATATCTCTCCACAGACTTTGTTAACATGAATGAGAAAATGGTAACCTTACAATGAAATAGCTGACACACAGCACCTCAACCAAGCAATCACAGTTTACATCACCAGCAATGGGACAGTCTGATATCATGTCCCTCTTCATGTCATGCACTGGGAAGGACACAGCATTTCTTACACACTGTAGCTGCTGAAAATGCATCACCTGCATGAGAACATGAAGAAATATCAAGCTCCGAACAGCTAGCCTGTACTTTTCTGACAAAGCCAATATCATAAAAGACAAAGGCTGAAAAACTATTCCAGATTAAAGGAGACTGAAAACTTATGACAACTAATTGAAATGTATTATCTTGGATTGGATTCTAAATTGGGAATGGGACAGAAAGGATTACCCTAATAGTGAAAGTTCATACAGTGACTCTTATAACAGATAATAGTACTGAATAAATATCAAATGTTCTCAGTTAAATGTTTATGTAAAAGCATGTCCTTATTCTTAAGAGATATGGAAGTATCTAGGAGTAAAAGGCTTGATTTATGCAACTTATTTTCACATACTTTGAAAGAGAAAAGGGATATGTGGCAAAATGTTAACAATCAGTATATTTGAATTAACAAAATACCAGAGCTACTTTTATTATTTTTGAAACTTTTTTGTATTTGAAATTATTTCAAAATAATGAGTTAAAATTTTTTTAAAACCTAGGTGTACTCTGTTTGAATGTATTTTCAAAATAATTTTTGAAGCATTTTTGCCAATGGGTTTTGATAGAGGCCAACCTGGAAATTTGTAGTTAAGAAGTAATAAATAAACAAATGTAATTTCTAAGTTAAAGTTCAGCCCAAGGTTTCAAAAGAAGTTCTTATGTAGAGGAAAGTTGTTAGATGGAAATTATTTGGAAAAAGGATTTTACATATATCTTTGCAGTCATGTTGTATGACTGTTTTATAATATTCTTTCAGAATTATGAACAAAAAAAATCACCATTTTGAAATTTAAAGAATTTGAAGAGAAAACAGAACAATGGAAATATTAAATAGTATGGGTGCCAAGCAAAATGGAGTAAAGTTTTTTCAAAGGTCTTTGATGGCAAGCCAAACATGGAAAAGCAGAAGCTGTATATAAATTTTATCCCTCAAAAAAATTTCAGGATGAATTGTTTTACAATTATCCAGGGCTAGAATCAGAATTAAATTAAACATACATCGATAATAGTTAAGAGTTACATTTTGGTGTCTTATTATATCATGTATTTATATTTCTTTAGCATATATCTGTTTGTATTCCTTCAAGTAGTTTATTATTTTTGTATACCATCTTCTCATTAGTTGACTGTTCAACTTTGCTGTCATGCTAAAGTTCAATTTTAAAGTAAAGACAAGTTGACCATAGAATATACAATAACCCAGGCCTTCAATTACTCATGATCATAGTCCAGAGAAAGTTACCTAATTTATTTGAAAGTTGCAAAGTGATTTGCTTTGGAATCCAAGTCCACGTAAGGGGAGAAATGCCACTGATACAGTTGCTTTTCCTTATAAACGTGTTCCTCACATCAGAGATGCCAAATAGATTTGATCTGACATGTCAGTTTCAGTTCATTTATTATGGCTGCTTAAGACTCTGTGTTCCAAAAGATTGTGAGGCTACTTGAGTACTGCAGAGTAAAGAGCCCTGATGGAGCATGGCAGTGTGTCACCTCTTTGCAATCCCTGCCCTCACATGTAACAGATGATTTTCAGCTACCCCTAATTGAGGGTGTTCTTACTTTGTCTAGTACATGTCTCGGGGCACATTTTTAACTAATATCTTGAAAGATTAATGCTGGTATATACAGGAAAACTTTACTTTTGGTTCTTTTCACTAACAAGGATTATGATGGGTATCTCTGGGACCTGTGGAGCAGCTGACATTTTTTAAACAATATATTAGATTATAGAGATGTGTTCCCCTTCTACCCTTTTGGTAAAACCATTTTAGTTATCCATGGCAATCAGGTAAGAATCATCAATGGGTACTATAACAATTGCTGAAAGTTCAGTAAGAAACAGGATATTTATGTAACCTCAAAATCTCTCTTTACAGACTTTGTTAACACAAGGAGAAAATGGTAACTTCACAATCACACAGCCCCTCACACAACACCACACACAGCATTTAAAGCTACAGTTTTCAAACCGAAATGGTTAGAATCATAAGAATGCCAAATACTTGATGGGATAACGAGGCTGACCTTCACACAGGCATTAGTTAGTCCTGAATTAGAGCCCCAAATTACAAAATCATCAATCTACAAGTAGTTACTGAGTCCTAACTGTGTGGAAAGTATTGTGCTAGCTGCTTTAGGGGAAGCATAATTAAATAAAATTGTTCTCCTGCTCTCCTGGAGCTCAGCTTTACTTGGGAAGATAATATATTCACAGAAGTAGCTGCGATACAGGCAATACATTCTCAGGGTCATGGGAGTGGTAGAGGATGGGGACCAGTGAGCGGTGGCTATCTCTCCTTGCTGCTTATCTCTGGACCCAGCCCCATTATTAAGAGAGAGTTGAAGGCAACAGATGATCAGCCCTGGAAGGAGCCCTCTAACATCACAAATGCAAAAGCCAGACTCAGAGAGATTGTTATTTGATGAGGAGCACACGTTATAATTCAGGTCAACTGCTTTTTCTGATGTAAATAGTGAATTTCTCCTAGTCTGGTTTCTTAAGGCAGCTGTAGGGGGTGGAAAGGGCGTGCGACAGGAATGGATTCTCATTAATTACAGCTATGATACTTAATCCTGTGCTAACTTAATTTTCTAATTGTAAAAATGAGGATAATGCTATGTACTTTGCATCTTATGCCCCATGGGTTGGTTAGGAGAGTCATGTGAGACTGCATGAAAGTACTTTGAAAATAATTAAGTGCTATAAAGACGTAGAGGATTATTAATAGCATCTGACATTTATTAAGTACTTATGATGTGCCAGGCATTGTGCTGGCAGTTTATATTCATTAGCTTAGTTAACTCTTCTGCAACCCTCCAAGGTAGATGCTGCTATCAACATTTTATTGAGGAGGAAACTCAGCTTTACATCAATTATTTGCATAAAAGTAATTGTCCCAAAGAGATTTCAGACTTGAGCAACCATATTCTACAGTCCTCACATAATCATTTTTCTCATCAATTATTATGGAAGTTGCAAAATGGCTGAATGACCATTGTCTACAGATGGACAAGAACAAACCCTGCTCTTTCTCCTAATGATGACCAGATCTACACTTGGGGTCAGCATGGGGTTAAAAGCCAAGCACCTTGCTGGGGGTGGAGTCGGGCAGAAGTGGATGGAGAAGGTAAGCTTTGGAAAAAAGAGCATTTCTCAGAAGACTCACTAAATCCCTTTCCTTCATGTATGCATGAACATGCACATTCCTGCCTTGGGTATTTAACCAAGCTAATTTCACACTAATATTCAAGGCTTGCTACAAAGGCACTGATTAATCCATTAGCCACCCTTGGTAACAAGCTGAGGAATTACTACTTCAACTGCTCTCTTCCTGCTCAAAGCCCAAAGGGACTGCCTCACATTCTCTTCATTGCCATGGATTCAGTGGAAGTTCCCTGGTCAATGAACCAGGCCACTTGAGGACAAAGTTTGAAGCCAAAGCTGGGGAATCTGGGGAGCCAGCAGCTGATTCTGAGAATCTTGGCTTCTGTTTATAAAGGTGAATCCAAATTCTGCTCTCACTCTCCAAAATTGTCTAGCAAAAGCCTGAGGCTGAGAGCAAAAGGTGAAATGAGATTTAGAAATAGAACCCCAGAGAATGTGTGCCTGCATATTGTGCGGAAACAGGAAGAAGAGGAGAATAGACTGAAGGGGGAGGGGCGGTATATTTGTTATTGGAGTGTCAGCATTTCCCAGCTAGGAGAGAGCCTGGCTGGCCTTGAGAAAGCATCTCCCGCAAGGCTGCCCTGTCCTCACCCTAACACCTCCTGGAGCGCAGGGCCCCAGCGAGAACCAGCAATCATGCTAATTGCATGCTGGCTGGAGAAGCAGTAGCTAGAGAAGAAAGTCACTGTGCGATGAAGTAAATGCCTCAGTGCTGCCCAGTTTGAAGAGAAATATTTGCAGATTCTGGTTAGGCCAGAATGAATAGCAGAGCAACATCATCTGTTCTTTCTTGCCACCCCCTCCCTAAACCCTTCCAGTAAAATAATGCAACAGAGGCAATGGGAGGGACTTGGGGCCTTCTGACTTCTTTTCTAAAAGCCAAGAGTCCTCCCAAATGTATACTGAAGCTCATTGCCCTTTAATTTGATTTATTATGTATTAGGCACTGTGGCAATCACTCAGTATACATCATCTTATTTAATCTTCACCACACTCCTAAGAAATAAGTGTTATTATCCCTTTTTGCAGATAAGGAAGTTAAGGGTCAGAAAGATTCAATAACTTGTAGCAGGTAATATACATACAAAGAAATGAATTAGGGTGAGAACCCATTTTCTCTAACTCCAGAGCTCAAGCACTTATCCCTACAGCTTACTGTTGAACTGTCACACTTTGGGCATGTCAAGCAAGAATAGCAAAAGAGAAGTTTGGCTTTGGCGATCTCAGGTTGTGTGCATGTGTGTGTCTCTGTGAGTGAATGCATGCTTATTTTTATTCTGTTTTCAATCTCTTGCTCCCAGTCCCCCAATTCTTTGCACTCATATACACCTTTTACCTATCCTGTTTTCTTATTCTTAATTCTCTTGTCACCTACCTGAGGAATTAATTCATGAGCATGTGTTAAGAATTTAATAATTTAACTTTCCTTAGACTATTTGCATTTTAAAAGGAAATAAAGAGTGAGACACTGATAAAAATGTACCAGTCCTTCAAGCAGGAGTGGGTCAAGATATTTTCTGGAAGAAGACAAAATGATAATTCGGGAACCATAAATCCCAGTTCTTTTCACAGAACAGGTGAACAGAAAAACTCAAACGTTCAGAGTAATCTCAGATGCATATGCATCAGAGGAGGAAGGAGAGCCCAGGCTGATTCTGTTTGAGATTGCCCAAATAAGCATATCTGGGTCTCAAAATGGAAAATATTTCTATTTGAGCAACAAAAACTTTTCTGTGTCACCAAGGCACAGATAAGGCAGGGCTGGGCCCAGGAGAGGGTGTAAGATGAAGCATAGTCTTCCCCAGCAATGTCACCTCATGCACCCCACCAGCCCAGGATAAGCAGGCACAGCCTTTCTGTCTGCGCATGTCACCCATTCTACAGCAGACCCTGATGTACAAGCTCAGGATTTCTGTAGCATTCAAAGCAGATCAACCTACACTACAAGCTTCGTAGTGGACAGGAAACAGTCTTTCTACCCTTGCATTTTCAACATAGAAATGCAGGCTGCAAAGGAAGAGGGGTTGGGAAGACAGGAGGACGGGAAACTGGAGAGTATCACCATGGTAACTACCTTCCTGGCATCATTTTTTCCCTCAGACCAAGCCCATCCCCAAGAGCCCAGTCCTTTCTGGAGTGATAGCCCTGTGCAGAAGGGACCATGCACTGCACAACTCTCTCAGATATCATGCTCGAGTGGTTTTTCCTCCCTCCTCAGTGCATAGTCTGAGTGTTGGTTCTTCTGTAGTTTTCTGTTAACCAGACTAGTCATGGTCTCTGTTTCCATTTCACCAACTGCTACCTCATTCCCACTCCCCAAATAGAATATAATAAACTCCATGAAAGCTAGGAATTTCAATTATTTTGTTAGTTGATGTATTCCCAGTGCATGGAACTGTGCCTGGTACATAGCAGGTGCTCAATAAACTTTTGTTTAATAAGGGAAAGAATAAATGTATACATTTATCAGAAAATGCATAGCTTAGCTTTAATACAGACACCCATTAGCATTTGGCCAAATATTCCTAGTGAAACAATTGAAATTCCCATTCCTTGGCCACACATTGGGTTACAGCTACAGCTTGTTGCTTACTGAGGTAAATGCATAGGGCAAGGGTTGCCCTGTCTAGAAGGTCAACTTTCCCTTCCCAGAACTTTAAATCCAGATCTGAGTTATTCTACCTTCTGAGTTTCTGGTGAGAGCCATAAAGTTAAAATGGGTTTGCTCATTCATTTATTCAATTAATATTTAGTGAGTCCTGATACACCAAACACTCTTCTGAGTGCTGGAACCAGAATAATGACTGAAACATAAACATGGAGTTTATGCTGTTTGGAGTCATGTATGGACAAGACAGGGCTTCTGCAATAAGACTCCCTGTACTCATTTTTTTTTTTTTTCCTGGAGATATTTAGCTAGTTGTTTAACCAAAGAGGCTGCATTTGGCCTACAAACATTCCAGAAAGGGCTGAGGAGGGAAACCTCTAATCCTTTGGTATAAAGAATTGGGAAATATTTACACAAAAGAAACTGGAGAGAGGCTTAAAAAAAAAAGGAGAGAAAGGTACTTCTGAGGGGTGCTGCCGTTGAAGGTCCTGGTAAACAGGGGTTAGCCAGAGGGCAGATGGGGGGACACTCAAGGACCTGAAAACCTAATGCCACTAACACACGGATGTGAATTAGTTTCTCAAGCAGGTGACTAGGGAGCAGATTTCAGTTTAAATCCCAGCTCTACCTTTTCTTAGCTCCTGGTCTTAAACAAATGCTCAACTAGCCTCACTTGCAAAATGGAGGGATGACACTGTTGCTCATCCCACAGGATTTAGTGAAGCCCAAGACCCAGTGCCTACCTCATAGTGGAAGCAAGACAAATCATAGTACTGATGAACTGTTGAACAATGAAAGGGAGCAAAGATGAAAGGGAGACGAGAAGGTCCCCACAGACAAATCTGAATTCTGGATTTTGCCAAAACCAGATCTTGTCCCTCCTCTCAGAGTCAAACATAGACATTACTTCACTCAGGTTGGGTTTCATGCTCTATTTTTGTCTTTTCCCTAAGAATGGTGATTCTTGAACTTTAGTATATATAAAAGCAAATATGGACACGTGTTAAAACACAGTTTACAGAATTCAAACCTTAGAGACTCTGATGTTGCGAATCTGAGGTAAGGCCCAGGGATCTATGTTTTAAAATGGCAATTCAAGTAATTTTCATGCATGTTATTGCTAGATCCTACTTTGTAAAACTTGCAGAGGACTCCAAGACAGAGGTTATGTAAATTAATCTGAGACATAGAAGTGGCGATGCATCGTAAATAGAAGGTGTAAGCAGAGGTTAATGTACAGAGTATAGTAGTAATTATGTTTAAAAGAGGCCTGACTCAAGACTACCTCTGGAGTGAGTTGTCTGATGAACAGAGGCCCTGCTATTTTTCATCCTCTCAATAAAGCAGCTATCAGTTTGACTTTCACTATGTGACTAAAACCCTAAAGCTATCCCCAAGTATCTAGATGTTTGATAGTCAGATGGTAGCCTGGATTTTCCTCTATTCATCTCAATGATTCAGACTCATGTAGATGACCTTAATTGTCCAAGTCTTTACCACAATTCTAGGCTTAGGCAAGTTATTTCCGTAATCAAGTAACTCTTCATAAATAACCAACTTCACAAAATTAGCAAGACAGGAAACAAGCAAGAGCAGCCTGCCATAAGTAGTGCATGTTTCCATGTGGATAATTGCTGAGGCCTATCTCTTCTCAGAATGTCAATGTAACGAAAGGAATCTATGTAGGAAAGGGGAACAGAAACAAATGACAATAATGAAAAACATTTTTATAACTAGAAGGAAAACCTTGTAGTCCCAAATATAGTTAGCCACAGTAGGCCTATTTAATAGTGATGGGGATATCAATTAAATAAAAGCTTACCGGCAGTGCAATACCAATTACTCCTAAATGAAGGTACATTCTACCAAAATGCAAAGTTGTGTCTTTAGGATGCCAAAATGCCCAGTCGAGTAGTAAAAAACCAAGCCACTAGGGTTACTTTGTCTACATCCTTATTTCACAGGTCTTTTGTCTTCACTACATCCTTGCGTGTATACATTTTCTGCTATTGTCCATGGGCTATCCCCCAAAGCAAAAAGAAACTTGGAATAGCATTATGTATAGCAGTGTGGTGGACTGTAACAACATTGGTGGGCCCCAAGGACCCACACCTCTTAATATTCAGCCCTTCAGTAGTTCCTGCCTACATGGAGTTGGAAACCCAACAGTTTAGAAAATGAGACATTAGCAAGCATGACTCAAGCAGAGGCCTAATATTTGCAGATTGAGCTTGTCTTTTGGAACATTTGCTTTTGAAAACCAGCTACCACATTTTAAAGAAGCTTGATTTTGACAATGAATAATGAGAAGACAAGTAGATAGGGGCCCTGAAGCACCACCTTGGACATCCAGCCCCAGCTGACTCCCAGCTGAATGCAGTCACTTAAGTGACCTGAGCTCTCCTACATGAAGCACAAGAATGCTCAGCTGAACCAGTCAACCCACAGAATTTTGAGAAATAATAAATCATTAATGTTTTAAGCCATTGGGTTTGGGACAATTGTTATGTAGCAACAAATAATTAACAGAGCAATCACCTATAAAAACCTAAAGCAAATGGCACTGAATTGTCTTTCAATATACTTTTTTTGTTGTTTGTTTCAAGATATGTTTTTTGTTTGTTTGTTTTGTAATTCAAATCTAAATGAAAGACAACAGAGATGTCAGGAAAAGACAATTGGTTACCCACTGTTGTCAAGAGGAGATGGCATGCCATGCTACCCAGGGCCACCTGGGGAAGCACCAGGGTCTGTCAGGAAGCAAAAGAAGTGAGGGTAAAGCATGGGCAAAAGTCCTTATTACGGTTTTCATAGTACTCAATGAGTGAGGCAGGCTAATTAGGCTAAGCAGGTTTAGGATTGCAGAATTTGAAAGATTTTAGGGGGCTCTGGGGTGTAGGAGCTGTCCTGAGTTGTCTCATATTTATCCCTGGGGTGATTAGGGCAGTGGATGACAGGTGAAATCTTCATAAAAGAGGTAATTGGGGAGTGGGCTCTAGACTGATTGGTATTTTAGGTTGAATGCTTGTGTCACACCCAGAATTCATATGTTGAAGCCCTAACCCACAATGTGAGGGAATTTGGAGTTTGGGCCTTTGGGAGGTAATTAGGTTTAGATGAGGTCATAAGTGTGGGGCCTCCCAGATGGAATTAGTGACCACTTAAGAAGAAGAAGAGAAGACCAGACCTTTCCCTGTCTCTGCCAAGACAGGCTGTGTGAGAAGACAGCCATCTGCAAGCCAGGAAGAGAAGACTTGCCAACAATCGGACAATGCTGGAACCCTGATCTTGGATTTCCCAGCCTCCCATGTGAAAAATAAATGTTTGTTGTTTTAGCCACTTAGTCTGTGATCTTTTGTTAGAGTAGCCCAAGCAGACGAAGAAAGTTCTTTTGCATAGAAAAAGTGTGCTCTTGGGGGAATTTCTTGCTATCTCTAGGGATTAGCTAGCTCTGGAAGGGGCGGTCTCTCCCATGTGAGCAAGTCCCTCAAGATGTCAAAGCATCATCAAATACAAAATATGAAAGACATGATTAATACAGGATTTGGGACTAGACAGAAGAAGGAGGCCTGAAAAATGAGAAAATGATGGGTAGAGGCTGGAAGAACAGTAAAATTTCTACTGAAAGCTAGAGAAAAAGGAACCTGTGTTATATATTAGTAGAAAAATGAAGGAGATTGTCACCTGCAGTAACATAGAAGGCAAGATAAAAGAATATAACTAGTAACTTGAAATTTTAGCTAAAGAGATTTCCAAGCAAAACACTGAATGTGTCAACTGGTGTTTTAAGTTATCTGTGATAAGATATTGCAAGAAAAATGGAGAGAAGCTAGAGTACTATTGAGTTTTCTAACAGAATTTAAAGGAAATATTTCCAGCTCAAGACTTTCTGGGTTAGACAATACAACTGTTTCTCATTTCTTATATCTCCAGCTAGCAAAATGTTTTAAAGTAAGAAATGTCCCCAGGTATAAATATCAACTCCATGGGGCTATCAGTAAAATGAGGCCTAAGAGTAAATATCAGGTCAAAGATTTACAACCTCTCAGCTAAAAAAAAAATCTCTTCTGAAGATCTCACGGACATTTTACACAACATACTTGCTCTCTGCTCAAATTAGGGAGAGACCTATGTAAAGAGATTTGTGTGTGCAAGATTTTGTGTAATGCAATGCATTTTAAATTTTAAATTTGATATATAGAAAGCCCATACCATTTTTAAAGGAGTTGTATCAGCTTGGATAAAAGGGACAGGTCAAAATGAAAAGAAGCCGCTGAGTCATCAACTTACTCTCAGCAGGAAACGGCCTGAGAGTACTACTCAGCTGCAATCATGAGCCGTTCTTTAGGGAAAGGAAAGCCATCTCACAAAGTGGAGCCAGGAACTCAGAAGATCAGAGTTGAGGAGAGCAATGGATTCAGAAACCACTCTCAGGAAGCACAACAACCATTTCCTTTCCCCAAGTGATATGTGCTCAGTGGATGACAGAATTGCTATGGGGGTAATAGTTGTGTACCTCTGGCCCTCCTCCTCACTTACATTTTTGGAAATGAAATGTCTACTGCAGTGATTATTTCTCTTTTTTATCATTGAACGTTGGATGTGTGGGGGCAGATTTCTTGTTTTACTTCACATTCTCTGTACCTGAGGAACAACACCCCAGGGCTGTCATCTATGCAAAACTGTAACTGTCACCTTGTGACAATCAAGTTGGAGCTGAAACTGATTTATATGCCAAGAAGTTAGATGCCAAGCCTGAACCTGATGCTCAAGTAAAGACATTTTGTGGTTCCTGGAAAGAAGGTAAGTATATTTTGAATGTAGGAAAGACATGAATACTTGAGGGCCTGAAGGCTGACTGTGGTGGTCTGTCACATTGCTGGCCCCCAATGATCCATGCTTCCCAGGAGTCACACTCCCACATTGTCTTGGGGATTATCCATGTGACTTTTATTAGCCAATGAGATTTTTAGGAAAATGATGGAAGAAGAGGTTTGATAAGCACTTGCAATGTGGGGCTTGAACTCTTGGTCCATTCCTTCCTGGAAGCCATATTCCATGAGATAAAGGAGCTCAGATCAGACTAATGAATCATCAGAAGCTATGTGGAGAGAGGCCTTGGAGGATAAGGAGCCACCTTTGATGTTCCATCTGTAGTTAAACTATCAGCTAAATGCAACCACATAAATGACCTCAGTTATGCTATGGAACAGAAATACTGCTCTGCTGAGTCAATCAACTCCAAGAATTGTGAGAAATGATACAGCCATTGCTGTTTTAAGCCAGAAATTTGCAAACTATAGCCTTGCAGGCCAAATTTGGCCTGCTACCTATTTGTAAATAAAGTTTTACTGAAACACTGGCAGGGTCATTTGTTTACATCGTATCTATGGCTGCTTTTGCATTACAATGGCAGAGACTACATGGCCCATAAACCTGAAAATGTCTACTATACAGTTTCTATAGAAAAAGTTAGCCAACCCCTGTCAAACTTCAGCAGTGGTTTGTTATACACAGTATATGAATGGAGCAAGTGGCTAGAGAAAAGTGTAAGTCTTTATTAAGTGAGCATAGGATACAATAAGAGAGGCAAAGGGAAGAAGAGAAATAAGAATACAAGAGAGAACAAGTGCCTAAAGGGGGAGATGAGATGCAGGCAGAGATGTGACCAAAAGAATGGGAAGATGAGGAGAAGGCAGAGGGAGAGAAATAAGAGGAAGAAGAACATCTCCTGTGGAATAGGTATACTAGTCAAATTGTGTTTGAAACTTGGAATTATTTGGTCAGTAACTATGAATTATGTTTTTGTTTTGTAGGTGGTCAGTGTTTATACTGTAGTTAGTAAAAGGATCAGTGCTATTGGTTAGCATAATATCCATTTTCCCTTAATCTGTTCCTCAGAGCTATGGGGTTATTTTTTAAGTATAAAATATGCTCAGTTAAAATATGAATGACCCCATACTTCCTCCTGCTATGAGTGGCCACGTGACTGAGTTTCCCCCAAGATGTAAGCAGATCACTGGAAGGTCTTTATGGAAAGCCTCTTAAAAGTGGACAGACAACTACTGGCTTTTCACTTCCTTTTGCCCTTAGCTTTTGTCATTTCACTTTCCTGCCTGGAACATTGATACGATTTGCAAAATTGTAACCGTCATCTTGTAACCACAAAGATGGAAGCCCTGGCTGGAGATGGAGAAAGAAGAAGATAGAATGAGCCTCAGTTTGTAAGAGCACCTTTGAATGGCTACATCAGCCTTGAACTATATACCTTCATATTTTTTGTTACGTGAGATAAAGGAGTCCAATCTCTGTTTATGCCACTATTTTTCAGGTTTTTGTTACTTACAGCAAAAATAAATCATAACTGATATGGATAACGCTCTTGCTTTTCCTGAGTTATCCAGCCCTATCTTCAGAGAGTTGGCAGACAGAAGGATGAAGAGTAGGAATACAACATGAGAGCTGCTCTCTTTTTCTCTCTAGCTGTAATTTACCGTTGATCAAGCAGCCCTTGCTTTCATCATTTTATAAGTGATAAAGAGTAAGTGCATTCTTCTGATACTTTGGCTTGTTGTGAGTGAGAAATAGAAATTAAACTTAATTGCTGATAAAATTACATTAGACTGCTTAAACTAATGTACCGTAAATTGTCCCTAAATTGCATGTTTCTTATAATACACTACTCGGGTCGATAGAAGATTTTTCATGTTTTATTGTGGAAAGATCTATGGTACAATTAGATCAAGTACTCTCTCTCTGTCTTATCATTTTTAAAACCTGTGAATTGACTGACTGAATCTGTCAATGACTTTCAAACCAATATTCCCCTCTGGGGCGTTTTCTCTGACACCAACGAGCTTTCCAATTTTATAACACCAACTTGGTGTCCAACAGTTCAATTCTGACACTATCTAGAGTCAACTCAGATCCCACAGTTTAATGACTCCGTCCCATAAGACTTCAGGCACCAATGGTAAGTTTCAGAGACCACCCATACTCTAACCAACTAGCTACAAATCGGAAGTTCCCATGACACCCTCCTGATGTTTGATAATTTACTAGGTTGGCTCACAAAACTCAAGAAAGCATTTACTTACACCTACCAGTTTATTATAAAGGATACAACTCAGGAATAGCCAAATGGAAGAGATGCATAAGGCAAAGCACGAGGGGTGAGGCATGAAGCTTCCATGCCTTTTCTGAGCATGCCATCCTCTGAGCAAGTGGAAATGTTCACCAACCTGGAAGTTCTCCAAACCTCCTTCTTCAAGAGTTTTTGTAACCCATGGCAAGGCACAGTGGCTCACGCCTGTAATCCCAGTAGTTTGGGAGGCCAAGGTGGGTGCATCACCTGAGGTCAGGTGTTTGAGAACAGCCTGGCCAACATGGTGAAACCCCATCTTTACTAAAAATACAAAATTTAGCCAGGCATGGTGGCAGGCGCCTATAATCCCAGCTACTCAGGAGGCTGAGGTAGGAGAATCACTTGAACTGGGGAAGTAGAGGTTGCAGTGAGCTGTAGTGCTCAAGCACTACAGCTTGGGCAACAAGAGCAAAACTCCATCTCAGAAAAAAAAAAAGCGGGGGACAGAGGTGGATGCGTTTTCTAATCCAATCTCCAGCTCCTCCTTCCCTCCCCAGAGGTCAAGAGGCAGAGCTGAGAGTTCCCATTCGTTTAACACACATGTGGTCTTTCTAGTGACCAGCTCTTATCCTGAAGCTATCTAGAAGGCCCAACATAAATCACCTCATAAAAAGAGTTATCCAAAGGGGCTCTTTATGAATAACAAAAGACATCCCTATCACTCAATAAACTCCTAGGGTTTTAGGCACTCTGTGCCAAAAACAGGGGACAAAGTCTAGAGTATTTTCTCCAGCGGTTAATGAGATGAGTATGAAATTCATAAAATTCTCAACTCTTACATCTTGATATGGTTTGGCTGTGTCCTCAACCAAATCTCAACTTGAATTGTATCTTCCAGAATTCCCATGTGCTGTGGGAGGCACCCAGAGGGAGGTAATTGAATTATGGGGCTGGTCTTCCCCATGCTATTCTCATGATAGTGAATAAGTCTCAAGAGATCTGATGGGTTTATCAGGGGTTTCCACTTTTGCTTCTTCCTCACTTTCTCTTGATGCCACCATGTAAGAAGTGCCTTCGCCATGATTCTGGGGCCTCCCTAGCCATGTGGAGCTGTAAGTCCAAGTAAACTTCTTTTTCTTCCCAGTCTCGAGTGTGTCTTTATCAGCAGCAGGAAAAGGGACTAATACACATCTGTAAGAAGAAGCAATGGTAGCCAATTTAAAACTCTTCAGATAATCCTTGTATTATCATTATAAAATTCAGATAATCCATGCTATCCAAGACTGGGTAATTTATAAAGAAAAAGAGGTTTAATGGACTCAGTTCCACATGGCTGGGGAGGCCTCACAATCACCGTGAAAGGTAAAAAGGCACATCCTGCATTGGTGGCAGGCAAGAGAGAGAATGAAATCCAAGAGAAAGGGGTTTCCCATTATAAAACCATCAGATCTCATGAGACTTATTCACTACCATGAGAACAGTATCAGGGACGGTCTTTTAGATTATGGAGATGATTTTTTAGTTAATGTATACTAATTAAAAGAGGAAATCTATAAAGGACAACAGTTTGGTTCAACTAAGCTAATTGGAGTTCTGCTCCCTAGAACAGGGGGGGTCCTCAGCCCCAGGGCTGTGAATGGGTACTGGTCTGTGGCCTGTTAGGAACTCGCCACACAGCAGGAAGTGAGCAGTGGGGGAGCCAGCATTACCACCTCAGCTCTGCCTCCTGTCAAATCAGTGGCAGCATTAGATTCTCATAGGAGCACTAACCCTATTGTGAATTGAGCATGTGAGGGATCCAGATTGCACACTTCGTATGAGAATATAACTAATGCGTGATGATCTAAGGTGGAACAGTTTCGTCCTGAAACCATACCCACCCCACCCTCTCCATGGAAAAAATGGTCTTCCAGAAAACCTGTCCCTGCTGCCAAAAAAGGTTGGCAACCACTGTTCTAGAAGAAACAACGGAGAAGTCCGAGATTTTGAGACTAAAATCTTCTCAGGCTGTCAAATGTGTTAAAGCTACTTCCACGGAGCTATTCAGACCATGGATAGATTCTGTCTGAAGTGCTCTCTTTTATATCCAGAGCCACCCACCCATCTGACGGCCTTGCCTGGAACTTTGTCTCTCTGACTTCAAGCACCCTTAATAACAGCTGCCCACCCTGACCCCATCAGATCCACATCTGCCCATCATTAATCCTTATAATCAGTTTCCTGATCCAATTGGTTGTCCATGACTTTATCTGACCTCAACTATCATCCATTTCAGTAGCATAACATGAGGCAATTACACACAGCATCTGTACTAAAGTTGTTGCAGTGAGTCCCCTACTGCTACTATTTTAACTATGATAACTGCCATAAAAAATGCACCCACATATATGCATTCACACACATACACACACACATACATACACACACCAATAATAGTGCAACACTCAAAAGTTATCAGGTTATAAGAAAGAAGATTAACAGAAAGTCGAGATAATTCTGATCCAGTTTTCTTTTTTAAAAAAGAAAGCTATATTTTTTATATAAAACATTCTCTTCAGTCAAAAGTCTTTTCAGGAAACAAAAGTTTTACAAAATTATTTTCTGTGACTACATGTACCAAGGATTTGATCAATTCTAATCATTTCATTCAAAAAATCAGGAAAAAAGTTAATTTTTCCCCAAATTCACACAAAAAGACAACTATTAGTTTACCGAACATTTAACTTCTGGCTAATGAAGTGTTGTGTATGCTCAGCCTAGAAAAGCTGAGAGCAAAACAGTGATAAAGCAGTGGAATCTGACCCCTATAAAAAGATATGCAGTATTAAAGCTGGATATACAGTTAAGTAGAATTCATGAGGGAAAAAACAGACCAATCCACTTGCAAGATATGAGATGGCATATCTAGAATAGATGGTTAAGTATTTGGACGTGGATTACAGCTAATCCAAAAATACATAGGTGGGTATATATTTAAGCTAAGCACATTTAGGTAAATGCAAAAATGTCAGATGCATTTATTATGTCTTTGCTAATATGTAAAATATTTAATTTATACTAGTGTTTTGCTTGAGTTAATGCTATCAAAGAGAAGTAAGCAAATCAGAAGGCTCATAGAAATGTAGCAGAGAAAACTGAAACAGAAAAAAATAGGTTTTCTAACAAGACATAATAAATAAGTAGGGATATAAAATGAAAGCTGGCTAAAAAATAAAAAAGTACCAATTGCCTTAAAAATCTGTCCTAATAGAAGAAATGAAGAAAAGTAAAATCAACAGAAACTAATGGTAATAAGCAAGGTTGAAGATAAAAACTTGGTGAGTTGAGTATTTCTAAGCAATTGGAATGAGGGAAATGCATCTGAACTACAAAAGGCATAAAAGCTAGGAGCCAGTATACACTTGGCAATCTCGTCTGTGTAGCTTTACTGAACTGACCAAAACACTGCCAGTTTGTTTTGTTTTGTTATCTGCCATTATAATGAATAGTTACTGAGCAATTGATTGTATCATTGTGCACTTGGTTGGATTTGGTCATTAAGATGGATGAAATGATTGGACCAAGTGTTTCATGGCCTGGCGATCTTAGTCACCTTAATGACCCAATTGCATTGACCGTGGAGAAGCCTGACTGCCATGCATTCTCTCCATCTTCAATGGATATATTCTTATAATCCATAAACTGTACTTCTAGCTGTTTTCATGTTGCCTCTATTTTTTAAAAAGTCTCTGAAAACTAAGTTGCCGCTAAAGAAGGTCTAAAATGAACATAAACTAATAACATAACTATATTAAGACACAAATCTGTAAGCATATTGTAGATAAAGAATTTAAAAATAGTACCTACAACTGAGATGCTTTAAAAAAAAAAAAAAGGTACAAGATAAAACTTCCACTATGGAATCATTAAATTGAGATTTGTAGATCCTGACATGCCTTTTTCCATCCTCCACCCACAGTATAATTTTAGGTCATTAAGTATAAATTGGATTTTATCAACTTCAGGGTATGGTGTCCTGATCTCCCAGCTGCATTCAATAGAGCCTCAAGCCTGTAGGCTTAGCCCTGTCTCCCATCCTGAGGCAGTGCTTATTGAGGCTGGTGAGGTCTTGAAATAAATCTAGACACCTAGACTGGAGGCCTGAAAATTTATCTATGACTGTTAGGGGTTTTTTCATGACTTACAACTGTCTTTTCCTGCCCGTTTAACCCGAAAACTGTAATTGCAGGGTGAATCGTAGGTGTCCTTGTAGCCCATGTTAGAGCTCTCCCCCTGATAATTAGCCTTGGCTGTGTTATCTTACTTCTGCTTAACGTACTTCTTTTTTGTTTGTGAACAGTTATCATGAGACAGGCATCCATCTCCCTATTCCCAGAGCCCAATTCTGCACTGTAGTATATCTGGCTAGAGCCTGGACCCCACCTGGCACCTGTCAGCGCTCCACCCCAGGAACTGGAGCTTTGCCTGAACTCATCCTTCTGGAGGGGATTCTGCAACATATGGGCACATCTCCCAGAACCATGACTGCCACCTGCCTGGCTCCCAAGGGCTCACCCACTGCTGTGCTCTGTCCTACCACATTGGACCTAGTGTCCAAGATTGCCTGAACCATGCCTGAACTTCCTCCGTGTTTTTCAGCTGGGCTTTGTCCTTGCCATTTCGGGAACTAACATTACAGTTTCATCTCCTTGGCTTCTGCTCCACTAGTCTGATGCTTCTAATATCTGACATCTTTCCTATATCAAACCCCTTCATACCTCAACCTACTAGAAGTAACATCAAACTGGAGGCCCAGAAACCAGTTTCTAGCATTATTTCAGACACTAACTAGTTGTTTTTAATTTTCCAGTCTCAGTTATCTGAACTACAGAGTAAAAGCTGTTGGAGCACAATGCCAGAAGTTCCATTTGATTTTGATCTTCATTTATTCTACAGAAAGGCTTAATATTTGGTTTAGAAAAGTGAAGAAATTGTAAAATGAGCATTCATAAAGTTGGTGAGAAATGTTCCTGTTAGGATGACATAAAGGTCAATATTATACATTCTGATTTGGTTCTATTTAGTGTTATATTCATGATCTAGAAGGGAGTATGCAGCACGCAGTGAAATTTGTAAATTATATTAAAATTTAACTTATTGAAGACAAAATAATATAAATGGACCTAAAGTGCTTAGAAGACAGGTAGAAAATATTAGTATTTGGACTATAAAAATGCCAGTGAATATATCAGGGATAATATTATTCAAATAGATGTTACACAGGTAAGAAAAATAGTAGAATCCATGTCCAAACTATTCAAAGACAAGTTCCATAAAAATTTTGAATTAAGAAAGCAGTAGAGTAATATAAGATGAAAATCAATTCTAACTTGGAAACAGAGCGATGATTAGAGAGTGACACCTGATCTTATCCCCTATGGCAACCAGGAGCTGTTTTCCAACCCCCTCTCTCTTGCTTTCCTTCAGCTATGAACACAGTCAGGGGAAAAGCAAGATACTTACTTTTCCAACCTCCCTGCTGTCCAGGTATGATCATTCAACTCAATTCTGACCAATGCAGCACAGAGTAGACTGCTGGGAGGATTCTGGGGAAGTTGTTACTTTTTTACAAAAGGGCCATGTATTGGTACTCCCACTTCCTCTCTTACCTGCCTAAAAAACATCTGTAATACCTGGAGCTGCAGCAGCCATTTCACCATCAGAGACAACACCCAAAGGATGGGAGGAAGGCAGAAAGGGGGAAGGCACACACACACACAAAATGGTTAAAGATGTCCGAGCATACAAAAGTAAAGAGCTTGGGTCCCTAACGATGCCATCCATGAGATGAATAAATGCAAGCAACTAACTTACCGCCATGCTTCTTATTATGGAATAATGTTCAACTCTTATTTTTATTTATTTATTTATTGTTAATTTTTTTTTTTCTCTAAGAAACAAGGTTTTGCTATGTTGCCCACACTGGACTCAAACTCCTGGGCTTAAATGATATTCCTGTCTCAGCCTCTTGAGTAGCAGAGACTACAGATGCACCCCATTGTGCCCTGCTTCAATTCTTAATTTTTTAAGTCATTATTAATTGGGTTCAGTTACTTATAGCTTTAAAGCCTTCCTGGTACATCCGTTCTATGCCTGGTTTTGCACATACACACATACACTCCAAAAAATTTTACCCAACAGTCATGAGTCTTATATAAATGGCAGAGTATAAGTAGCATTTCTGGTGCAAGGGAGTTGGGTTTAAGCAAATTTTATTTCTGTTTTCAAAAAATTAAAATGAGGAGAAAAATGTTTATTCATAAAACTAATGAATTTATTATTGGTTCATTAATCTAGAGTTGAATATTGCAGTTATGTTTTGAGAATAGAGAAAAAAGTACTAATCCCAAAGAACCAGCCTCTGTTCACCAAGAGCAAATCATGCTAGTTTCTATATTTCTTTCTTTGAATGGGATATAATGTATTAAATAAAGGAAAGTCATTCATTCACTGAAGATTTACTGAGTGACTTAAGATGTGATGGGCCATGTGCTAAGAACTGGAGATACAAAGATAAATACAATTTAATTCTTTCCTTTCACAAATTTGTTACTTTTTTAGTTCCCCTCTAGTGATGAAAATAGGCAGGTAAATAAATACTGTCAACATGTGATAAATGCTTGACAGTGGCCTGTACAAGAAAGAATTGTAACATATAAGAAATGGTGGTATGAGGAATGTCATTTTTCACAGAGGAGAGTTGGTTTTAGCTGTTACTCGGAAAAAAATGAGAATTCAATCACTAAACAATGGGGAAAATTATTCTGTGAATTGAAATCAGTGTGTATAAAGACATAGAAATAATTAAGCAGAGATATATTTAGAACATGCAGTAAATTAGATATTTAGGGATGTCATTGGAGAGGTAGGCAGACAGGTTACGTGATGATGAGGCATTTGGACATGTTTCTGACATGAACTGAGAGCCACTGTGGGGTATTAAGTAGAGGAGGACCATGATCTGGCAGGTTTGTTTCAGAAAGCTGATTCTGGTTGTAAGTAGAGGAAAGATTAACAAAGTGAGACTACAGGCAGGGGAAGTAATTGGAAAACTACCATTAAAAAATCTGACAAAAAAATGAGAATTTAAAGTATTGACATCTAGAAGGTTTCGTGACTTATTGAACGTGGGTGAAGAGAAAGAGAGAGGTTTCCAGGATATTTCTGGCTTGGGCAAGTGGGTGAGTGGTAGTCCTATAAACAAGAATAGGGATTGCAGGAAGAGGTGCATATTTTGGTGAGAGGATGCAGGGGGAAGAAAAAAATGTTCATTTTGGGAGAATGAATCATGCATATGGAGATCTACATTTGAAGCAAAATTCCAACAAGGTCTAGGCTGAAAATAGAGAATTTAGAGTCATACCCAAAGATGTGGTGGTGGTGGAAGCTGTGGGGATTGCTGAGAATGCCCAGGCAAGTGGAGACTGAGGAAGAGAAACCTGACAAAAAGAAAGGGAAGGCATCCAGTGATGGAGAAAGAAAATTAGGAGAGTAAGGTGTCATTGAAACAAAGGTAAGAGAAAATTAAAGAAAAAGCCAAACAAAACAGGAGTGGTTAGTCTTGAAGCTTCAGAGAAGTCATATAAGGTAAGAAATAATAAGGGTCCATATGTATGTATTTGTGTGTGTGTTGCAACTATGAACTTCCTGGTGAACCAATGTAGTGGTGAACCCAAAAGGCAAATTGCTGAGAGCTGAGAGTTGAAGAGAGGGTGAACAAGTGCAGATGGTGGGCAAAGGAGTACAGTAAGATGGAGAACTAGAGTTGAAGGATAATGTTTTACTTATAAAGAGAAGAAAGAGGCTAGAGTCATCTAAAGGATGAGGCTAAAGATTCAGTTGAAAAGAGGGTGATGATATAAGAGATGGGATAGGAGAACCAATGTCTCTGAGGAATTACTGTGAGAAGATGATATTCCAAATATGGAGGGGAAACTTCCACCTCCACTTGGCCAGGTTCGGGTGCTGATAAGTCTGAAGGTGGCAAAGCAGCAAATGGGTGGAGTCCCTGCCTGAATGCATCTACTTTGTAAGTGGGAGCAGGGTCATGGTATTAGTCATCTGCTGAGAATAAAGGGGGACAGATGGAATAGTAAGCCCAAGGAGAGTGGAAAAAACTGAAATCTGCAATATGCCAAATGGGATAAAAGACAGAGTGGAGAAAAAAAAAATTTTCAGACACAGCTTATATGTTATGTTTATATGCTAGAAAGTGGAGGTAGAAGGAGAGGCAGGTTGAAAAGAGAGATGAGAGGAGGCATAATTGGTGCATCCTGGAGAGTGTGATCAGCTTTTCATGGGGGAATGTAACCTTTTCCTCTGACATCAGAAGGAATTAAGTGAGGGATTTGGGACTCAGTTATTCACTTAATAAATAATGTTTCCAGAGTCTTATGCACAAGGTGAAGAAAGAAATTTGGACTAGATAAAAAGGCATTTCAGTAGGCAAAATACCTTGCTGAATCAATGTTGATTAATGATTTGATGTTGGTGTGGAGGGAGAATTCTATTTGCCTGGCCAAGGATTCTGTCCTTGGCTCTGTCCTGTAAGGTTTTTTTGTTTTTGTTTTTTGAAAAATTCAATACCTTGGGTAGGAAAATATAAGGCTTGCTCATTAAATGTGCACAAACAAGCCAGAAGGGACAAAGATGATGGAGATCTGGGACGACAGAATTAAGATTTAAAGAATATTGACAGAGTGAAATGATTGGTTTTATCTAAGAAGATAAAAATAAACAAGAATATATATCCAATATTCTACCCTGGTGAAAACAATGAAACAAAACTATAATAGAACTAAAAAGTTCAAGATGGTATAAAGAAATGTTTTGATATTCTAGTTGGAGTAAATTAGTGGTATTCTAGACATGGTAGTATGGGCTTTTGTGAGCCAATTTTTTCTTAAATTTATTTATTTCAGTAGGTTTTTTGGGGAACAGGTGGTGTTTGCTAACATGAATCAGTTCTTTAGTGGTGATTTCTGAGATTTTGGTGCACCCATCACCCAAACAGTGTACACTGTACCCAAAGTGTAGCATTTTATCTCTCACCCCCCTCAACCTTCCCTCTGAGTCCCCAGAGTCCATTGTATCATTTTTATGCCTTTGCATCCTCATGGCTTAGCTCCCACTTATGAGTGAGAACGTACAATGTTTGGTTTCCATTCCTGAGTTACTTCACTTAGAATAATGGTCTCCAATTCCATCTAGGTTGCTGAAATTGCCATTATGTTTTTCCTTTTTATGGCTGAGTAGTATTCCATGGTATACCACATTTTCTTTACCCACTCATTGATTGATGGGCATTTGGACTGGTTCCATATTTTTGCAATTGCAAATTATGCTGCTATGGACATGCATGTGTGAGTATCTTTTTTGTATAATGACTTTTTTTCCTCTAGGTAGATACCCAGGAGCAGGATTGCTGGATCAAATGGTAGATCTACTTAAATAGTGTGGAATCTCCGTACTATTTCCCATAGTGATTGAACTAGTTTACTTTCCCACCAACACTGTAAAAGTGTTTCCTTTTCACTACATCCATGCTAACATCTCATTTTTTGATTTTTTTTTTATTATGACCATTCTTGGTAAGAGTGAGGTGGCATCACATTGTGGTTTTGATTTGCATTTCCTTGATAATCAGTGATGTTGAGCCTTTTTTCATATGTTTGTTGGCCATCTACTGATCTTGGTTTGAGAACTGTCTATTCAAGTCATTAGCCCACTTTCTGATGGGATTGTTTGTATTTTTCTTGCTGATTTGATTGAGTTGCTTGTAAATTCTGGATATTAGTCATTTGTCAGATGTGTAGATAGCAAAGATTTTCTCCCACTCTGTGGGTTGTCTGTTTACTCCTTTGATTATTTCTTTTGTTCTGCAGAAGCTTTTTAGTTTAAGTCCCATCTATTTATCTTTGTTTTTGTTGCCTTTGCTTTTGAGTTCTTGGTCATGAAGTCTTTGCCTGAATCAATGTCTAGAAGGGTTTTTTCAATGTCATCTTCTAGAATTTTTATGGTTTCAGGTCTTAGATTTAAGTCTTTGATCCATCTTGAGTTGATTTTTATATAAGGTGAGAGATGAGGATCCAGTTTCATTCTTCTACACGTGGCTTGCCAATTATCCTAGCACCATTTGTTAAATAGGGTGTCCTTTCCTCAGTTTATGTTTTTGTTTGCTTTGTCAAAGATCAGTTGACTGTGAATATTTGGCTTTATTTCTGGGTTATCTATTCTGTTCCATTGGTCTATGTGCCTATTTTTATACCAGTACTGTCCTGTTTTGGTGACTATGACCTTATAGTATAGTTTGAAGTCGGGTAACATAATGTCTCCAGATTTGTTCTTTTTGCTTAGTCTTGCTTTGGCTATGTGGGCTCTTTTTTGGTTCCATAAGAATTTTAGGATTGTTTTCTCTAGTTCTGTGAAGAATGATGGTGGTATTTTGATGGGAATTGCATTGACTTTGTAGATTGTCTTTGGCAATATGGTCATTTTTTTGTGAGCCAATTGTTAAGTTTTCAAGAATTTTGAAAGCCAGTTGGTAAACAGTCATTATTACAAATTAAATTTTATGAACACAAAATTAAATAATTATATTAAAACAATGATAAATACTGAAAATGCATCACTTCTTCATTATTATTATCTATTCTCTTGCGATTATTTATGTCTGTTTTATCTGTATGGTAGACGTACTATATAATGTTATGCTGTGCATCATTTTCCAGCTCTGCATTTAATGATGCTCATTGGTGGCTTGAAATATGTCATGGTGGGAATGTTTACATCATGGAAATTGAAAAATGTTACAAATAATACCTTCTCC
Organism: Mandrillus leucophaeus; assembly: GCF_000951045.1. Lineage (NCBI taxonomy): Eukaryota > Metazoa > Chordata > Mammalia > Primates > Cercopithecidae > Mandrillus > Mandrillus leucophaeus. The sequence goes on along the minus strand of NW_012100544.1, from coordinate 468,174 downwards.
TTCCCCCTGAGAGCCAGTCGTTAAACATTTAGCAGCCCATACCACTTAATAATTTCACAATTAATTGGTATGATGGTGAGACACACACAGAGAGAGAGAGAGAGAGAGAGAGAGAGAAAGAGACAGAACAGAGCTCTTAAAGTTCTGTGATATATTATTTAATATTTAATATTAATTATGGCAGTGATTTACTCACTTTTCCCATCTCATCCTTTCTCACCTCAAATATAATTATTAGTTATGGATCCTACATTTTCAAGGATATAGATAAATTATAGTGTGTTCAAAAAAGATAGGAGAGTATCCAAAATAAGGAGACTCAAAATCTTGTAAAATGAAGACTAGCTCAAGAGATGTGTAGCATACCGAAGACTTGGGGAGGATGCAGGATTTGTATTAAACCACTTGCTGAAATAATATGTGAAAGTAATATTATTGTTGGTGGCCCCAAGGCATCCAAACAGGACTAAACAGGTGAACCTTATATGGAGACAAACATCAGTTTTTATAGGAAAGAATCTCAACAGTTGTTAAAAGTTAAAAATGAAAAGCTTTGGAAGTAATATGCTTTCCTTCAAGCACAGGATGTTTTAACATTTGGTAACATCAAATGGGGAGCTGTGTGGATGATCTTATAGGTATTGTCTAACCTGGAATCTTTGAAGTGCAGCACATGCAATGCAAATGATTGAAGTTAAGCAGAGATAAATTTCTGTGAAGCTAATTTTTCAAAGCTTATTAAGAGGGAGCCCATATCCTCATTGTCATTCAGACCATTAAACACATCCACTCTGATGGAGGTCCAAAAGATGACAATTTGCTAACATGAAGGAAAGACACTCCTAATATATCAGATATTAGGAATGAGAATGACAAAACTAATGAGAGACTTCCTTGATTAAAAGAAAAAGTAAAACTTCAGAGTAACTAGTTAGTGGTAGGAAAATAGACAAGAAGATGTTTTTGAGCTCCAACTTCAAAAATTGTAACCTTCCAATGCTGTATAGTCTAAAGAAATGAATTAAAAATATAATTAATGTATGTATAAAATCACCCTCTTATACTCAACATTCATATGTGGATTAGGGAGACTATGGTAGGGATCAAAATACAGTTGACCCTTGAACAACATGGGGATTAGGAGTGCTGACCTCCCACCCAGCTGAAAATTCTAGTATAACTTTTGGCTCCCCTAAACCTTAATTGCTAACACTGTGCAGTTGACCAGAAGCTTTATCAATAACATAAACAGTTAATTAACATATATTTTGCATATGTAGTATATATTGTAGTCTTAAAGTAAGCTAGAGAAAAGAAAATGTTATTTAAAAATCTTAAGAAAGAGAAAATATATTTACTTTTCATTAAGTGGAATGAATCATCATTATCCCCATCTTCATGTTGAATAGAATGAGGAAGATAAGGAAGAAGGAGCAACAGTCTTGCTCTCTCAGGGGTGGCTGGCAGAGGTGGAAGAAAATCTGTATAAAGTGAATCTATACAGTTCAAACCCCTGTTGTTCAAGAATCAGCTGTATAGTGCAGTATAGATAGCTAACATTGTCTTAGAAGTTCAGTGAGGGACCTTTTTTATCAACAAAAATTTTGAAAGACCTTAATGGTGACGTGTTTGGTTGAATTTTAGAGAAGTTTGGGATTTTTAGATGAACAAAGGGATAGAGAACTTGACGTAGAGAACTTGGAAGTAAAGAACTGAAAACCAGCAAAATAATTTTGGAGTAACTAATAGGTACTAGAAGCAATTTAAAGGAAGATCGAATGAAGATTATTGCAAATGTTTATCCCAGCACTTTAAGGAGAGAAAATGGAGAACTTTGTTCAGAAAATTCTGTGGATGGGTTACATTAGACATTCTAGGTGTGTTTCTGATACCTCCACTATGAAGAATTTTAATTTAAAGGAGAAGGGTAGATGGATTTCAGGCATAAAAAGACCAAGGTTGTTAAGTTAAAAAGCTCAGTTTTTGGCTTGACAGAATTATAGAAGGGTGGGGAAAGGGAACAATAACCCAAAGGATTAAATTACAGAACGAACTTCCCTCTTTGAATGAGGGTTGAAATCAGTGAAATGTATCTGTGCCTCAAGGCAAGAAAGCAAATTAAGTAAAATGATGCTATATATCTGAAATTTATTTTACTGTACAACTATAAATTTTGTAATATATGAAACCTCCCAACACTTCCCCAGTCTGTAGAAAATAGTGTATTTTAGAAAGAGGTATCATAAGGTGTTATAGTAAAAGAGGTATCATAAGACAAGAGAAGATAAAAGGTGATGCATTTAGGGATATGGGTTTTGAAGAAAAACACCTCTCTGATACCCTGTGTGATGACAGTTAGCATTTAATGGAACCCAAATGGAGAGCTTCATGTTTAAAGCCCACCAGAAAGGCTGTGTTTTATCATTCCTCCAAACCATGTGTATTCCAGAAGAAAATTTAGAGTGGGACAAATGCAGGATATGAGTGGACATGGTGAGAAATCTAGCCGAGTCTGTGCAGAACAAAATAACAACAGCAGATTGAAACAATTTGGTATTCTGAAAACTAGTGTTTGAAATTTAGCTAAACCAGCCTTCCTCCCTCCTTTTTTTTACCTTATTCTCCAGTTTTCTTCATTATCTCTTCCTTTCTCCCTCCCTCCTGTTTTTCTTTAATAATGAATTGTTCCTTGAAGATTCGATAGCTCTGTGTTCAATCCAAGAGGCCAGAATCACATTAACCAAGAAACTAATGTGGCCTAAGCTTCAGAGCTTCTCACTTGAATGGACCATGTGTCCATGGTTCTGCTTTTGTATAATATTTGAAATAGCAAAATATTTTAATAGCAATCCATTAAGACTGCTATCTCTTTCTGTTTAAACTTCCCCTCTGCAATATATCCCCTCAGGTCAGGTTGTGTTGAGTGGCTGTAGGAAATTTAGGAAATCAGCTAAGATGAGGAATTGTATTGGTATTACATGCAGATTGGGTTTAATGGGATATATTTATGTTGCAACTAGGGACTTTTATGTAGAGTTAAGTTATTGCCAGTCATCCTGGTGTAGGAATGGCTTCAAGTAATGCAATATGCCAACTCACTGGGCATTGTGACCAGAAGGGCAGGACCAGAGGTTGAATTACAATATAAGCATGTCATATGTCACCTGGCACCTGAAATGCATAGTAAAGATGAGAATCAAAGTTTGAAATGTATGAAGCCAGAAGCTGATCTGGGAGAAATTCTTCTGATCATTACCTGTGTCAAATTGTGAGTGGGATAATTCAGTTCTTATCAAAACCTGATAAAAATCAAAGTTATTTTTATCAGAAATAAGTTTGATAATGCTGTGTATACAACTATAAACATACATATTTTCCTCTTTCAATAGCAATTGTTTGAAATAGAATTTCTCAGAATTCATGTGTTTTTGTATTACTGCTAGTGCCCTACACAACAAATACATCTGTACGTGAAGTCTCCTGTTTTAAGACTCCCAACTCTCAACAGTAAAATCAAATCCAACTATTTTAGAGGAAATACTGGATTATCTTTCCATTCTCCCGTAAAAAAATTATATTACAAAGTCATTTTCACATAAAGAGGTTGTTGAAGAGCAGAGAGCTAAAAATGAAAAAAAAAATTATTACAGAGATCTGCCAGGCAATTATTAGAAAATATTACATTTCTTAAATAAGGATCCCTTCCCCCATTGCTTGTTTTTGTAAGGTTTGCCAAAGATCAGATAGTTGTAGATGTGTGGTCTTATTTCTGAGATCTCTATTCTGTTCTATTGGTCTATGTGTTTGTTTTTCTACCAGCACCATGCTGTTTTGGTTACTGTAGCTTTGGAGTATAGTTTGAAGTCAGGTAGCATAATGCTCCAGCTTTGTTCTTTTTGCTTAAGGTTGTCTTGGCTACGCGGGCTCTTTTTCTGGTTCCATATGAATTTTAAAGTAGTTTCTTTCTAATTCTGTGAAAAATGTCAATGGTATTATAATTTAATGGGAATAGCATTGAATCTATAAATTACCTTGGGCAGTATGGCCATTTTACTTTGGGCAGTCTGGCCGTTTTCATCATATTGATTCTTTCTATCCATGAGCATGGAATGTTTTGCCTTTGTGTGTCCTCTCTGATTTCCTTGAGCAATGGTTTGTAGCTCTCCTTGAAGAGGTCTTTCACTTCCCTTGTTAGCTGTATTCCTAGGTATTTTATTCTCTTTGTAGCAATTGTGAATGGGAGTTCATTCGTGATTTGGCTCTCTGCTTGTCTATTGTTGCTATATAGAAATGCTAGTGATTTTTGCACATTGATTTTGTATCCTGAGACTTCACTGAAGTTGCTTATCAGCTTAAGAAGCTTTGGGCTGACAGGATGGGGTTTTCTAGATATAGGATCATGTCATTTGCAAACAGAGACAGTTAACAAATGGGGCTGGGAAAACTGGCTAGCCACATGCAGAAAATTGAAACTGGACCCCTTCCTTACACCATATACAAAAATTAACTCAAGACGGATTAAAGACTTAAAGTAAAACTAAAAACTATAAAAACCCTAGAAGATAATCTAAACAATATCATTCAGGATATAGGCACAGGGAAATATTTCATGATGTAATTGCCAAAAGCAATTGTAATAAAAGCAAAAAATTGACAAATGGGATCTAATTAAACTAAAAAGCTGTTACACAGCAAAAGAAACTACCATAAAAGTGGACAGCCAACAGAATGGGAGAAAATTTTTGCAATCCACTCATCTAACAAAGGTCATCCAGAATCTACAAAGAACATAAATACATTCACAAGAGAAAAAAAAAAAACACTAAAAGTGGGCAAAATACATGAACAGACACTTCTCAAAAGAAGACATTTATGTGGCCTACAAACATATGAAAAAAAGCTCAACATCACTGATCATCAGAGAAATACAAATTAAAACCACAATGAGATACCATCACATGCCAGTCAGATTGGCGATTATTAAAAAGTCAAGAGGCTGGGCGTGGTTGCTCACACCTGTAATCCTATCACCTGGGGAGGCCAAGGTGGGCGGATCATGAGGTCAGGAGATTGAGACCATCCTGGCTAACAGGATGAAACCCCGTCTCTAGTAAAAATACAAAAAATTAGCTGGACGTGGTGGCGGGCGCCTGTAGTCCTACCTACTCAGGAGGCTGAGGCAGGAGAATGGCATGAACCCAGGAGGCAGAGCTTTCAGTGAGCCGAGATTATACCACTGTACTCCAGCATGGGCAACAGAGTGAGACTCTATCTCTTTAAAAAAAAAAAAAAGTCAAGAAACAACAGATGCTGGTGAGGCTGTGGATAAATCAAGACACTTTTACACTGTTGGTGGGAATGTAAATTAGTTCAATTCAACCATTGTGGAAGATAGTGTGGTGATTCTTCAAAGACCTAGAACCAGAAATATCATTTGACCCAGCAGTCCCATTACTGGGCATATACCCAAAGGAATATAAATCATTCTATTATAAAGATACATGCATACGTATGTTCATTGCAGCACTGTTCACAATAGCAAAAACATGGAATCAACCCAAATGCCCATCAATGATAGACTGGATAGAGAAAACATGATACATATACACTGTGGAATACTATGCATCCATATAAAGGAACAAGATCATGTCCTTTGCAGGGACATAGATGGAGCTGGAAGCCATTATCCTCAGCAAACTGATGCAGAAACAAAACAAAACACTGCATGTTCTCACTTATAATTTGGAGCTAAACAATGAGAACACATGGAAACAGGAAGGAGAAAACACACACTGGGGCTTGTTGGGAGAAGGGGAGTGGGAAGGAGAGGATCAGGATAAATAGTTAATGCATGCGGGCCTTAAAACCTAGGTGATGGATTGATAGGTGCAGCAAACCACCATGGCACACACCTTTACCTATGTAACAAACCTGCACATCCTGCACATGTATCCCAGAATGCAAAATTAAAATAAATTTAAAAAAGAAAATAATACATTTATTTTTCTGAATGTTGTGATGTTTGTGATAGATATCAATGTTTAAAAATATATAACTTGTGATTTCTTTCCTTATTCTACATAAGTATTAATTTCATACTTAACTCATATTCTTTTTCTTGAAGAAGGACCCCTCCAAATCATATACTCTTTAAGTCCGATAAGGTCCATATATCTCTCTGCTGGAAACACCAACATATTGGCGTTTAAATTGTTTAAATTAAAAACAAATGTAAAACAAATTTAAAAATTGAGATGTGGTGCTTGCCATCGAGAAATGTGCATTTTAGGCAGGATACAGGCTTGTAAACAAATTGTCACAATACCGAAGGGGGAATACAAAAGAGGTATGCAAAAAGTTCTGTGGCTACTTCAATGACTAAGTCCAATGGAATGTTTTGATTTCAGCCTGTGATGGTGTGTTGGTGGTGGAAGTTGGTGTAATTTAATGGAATTTTTCACCTTACCTGCTTAATGCACTAGTAAGCCATGAGTTAGATTTGTTCACTCAATCATAAACTTCCTCTGGAGCTGAGTGACAGGTTAAGTCTTAACTTATGGGCTACATAGACAAAAATCTTCTCTTCCCATGCCACCAGCACAGGGCTCCCTCATTAAGATTTCTTTGTTCTGGAATATTGGCTATTGAGAAATTCAGGCAGTCTCCATGGTGTGCTGGAAGGAGGAACTTTGAAAGGACTTGAGACAAGTCTGGAAAGATGGGTGGAGATTTGGAGGGTCCCCTAAATCAGCCAGATCTTGGCTTCAGAAATCTTGTCTGCCTACAGGAAGCAGGGTGAATCCTGGCAGTGAGGACATACTGAAATGCTATCAACCTAATTAATATGGTGACATCATATCATAGAGGCAAGCCTCTCCTTGGAACCAGATGCAGCCATGTCTGCCTGAAAGCTTTTGGCAAGCTCTGCCTGGCAGCCTCATCTCAGAACAACAATCCAGGTCCAGTCAGAAAATGTTTGCTGAGTACCTGTTATGTGCCAGCCACCAGACCAGGTGCTAGGAGTAAAAAGATGAATAAGAGAGGGCCCCTGCAAACAATGAACTTACATCTGAGTGAGGACAGTAAATAATAATAGTGTGGTAAGTGCCAATAAAATACTGTATCCTGCATGTTATGGGACCCAGAGGAGGTGAGCAAGTCTCTTCTGGGCGTTCAGTGAAGGCTGCTCAGGGAAATTTACTATTTGTCTGGTTACTGAGTTTTCAAGACTCATATGAAGTGGGTAAATTTTTCTAAGTATACGGAACAGAATGGCTTCAAGAATGGAAACAAGATGGGGTGTTCATTGAATGATTTCTTCATTACATTATAAAGTGTAAAATGGGGAGAGGTAGAAGATACTGTCAGAACGGTATCAGGAGTCATGAATTCGAGCTTAAGCTTTGTCCCTCAGACCATTCTTTCTGAAAGTGTGATTCAAGTATCACTGTTCTAACCTTATCCCAAAATGATAACTATACACATTGCAGACTCAGAGCACTTCCTCTCATCTACCGAGTCCAATGATCTGTTAAAGAGCTCCAGAGAATCTGCATTTTTAGCAAGTTCCTCAGGCAGTTCTTTTGTGCGCTGAAAGTTTGAGACAGACTAATTATGGCACAGGGATCCACAGAGGGATTTTAGGAAGGGGAAGGGTGTTGTTTGATTTTCATTTTAGATAGATCCATCTGGGTGCAGTGTTGAAGGTAGAACTAAATGGTGGGTAAATACAAAAATAGCAAAACCAATTAGAATGTTATTGCAATAATCTTGGCCAGAAATGCTGAAGGCCTGTGTTAGAGGAATTGAAGAAGAAAGACTTAAAAAAGAATATTTCAGAGATAAAGATGGGCAGAACATTTAGGAGGAAATGAAAACTGGTTGGTTGTGGAGTGTGGTTGTCATGGAGTAGGAGGAGGTGATGCTGACTAGGGTGAATGATGAATCATGGGGTGCTTTACTAATACTGGGAATACAGGGAAAGGAACAAGCTGGCAGCCAAGAGGCCAAGTTGAGTTTTAGTTTGAGATTGGGGTATCTATGAGCCATCTGTGTGTATTCACAGCAAGTAGATGAATACCTAGTTGTAAAGTTCCTATCTGAGAGAGATTTTATTTAATGTTGTACCGCTGAATGCCAAGCCATGGAACAGGGCAAACATGAGTAATCCATATTTAGGGTGGTTTGGTGCTAACAGACCTTGAGAAATGTGCCCCAAACCAAGGTCATCTGAGCCCTGAATGCTGTTAAAAAGTATTTAAAAGTCCACAGGAGTATTGAAGATTTCCCAGTACACTCCTAGATATAATTATTGTTGCAGCTTGATCTGTATAGAGCAAGGATCTAATTTTGTGATTTCTGCTGCTGTTGCTTCTTCACCTGGTAAACACACATGAGGCATCTTCTGCTGTAGAAAATGCCCCACTATAACTGAGAAGGTGTGGAAACCAAGTGCTGTATGACTCTCACCACTGAAAAGTAAAGATTTTAATTTGGAGTTTTCTTTGTTTTGTTTTTTGTTTTGTTACTTTTTAGGTAAGAGGATGTTAGTTTAATGTCAGTGCACCTCCATGTTGTCCTACTTTACATCTTGGGTCTTGATGATATATTGTTTTCTGACCAGCTATTGTTATGGTTATGGTTTTTGAATTTCAATATTTCCATTCAGGATGTTTAAAAATAACATCTTGAGACAGCACAATGTAGAACGATCCTTTCCTCTGGAAAGACGTGTGTCATTCCTTGAATAGTTCTCACTATGGATACTTATAAAATCACACCTGGTTTACTTACTTATGCAGGTATTTAAATGACAAGTCAATTGAATTTATAAATGACATTTTAAGAGGATAAAGGCAAGGAACTTTCTCAAGCATTTTTTAGGCTATTGTTACCTCTAGTTTACCCCCATGATGGCTTCTTTTCTTGATCCTGTCTTTGAGTTCCTGAATCCTGAACATTTCTCAAAGTTCATTCTTTGGTCCTCTGATTTCTATAGCACACTGTAGCTCACAAAATGAATTCCCTTTGATGGCTCCAACAATGACCCGTAGAAAGACAATTCTGACTCTTGTTTCTTACCATCTGATCCTGTATTACTCTTGAATGTGTCAATGCTTTCATAAAATGAACACTTTCAAGCTTGACTCATCACCTTTCTCACAAAACCAGGTCCCTTTCCGACTTTTTAAATTCTCATTTTCCAGGCTGTCTAGGTTCAATCTCTGCACAATTTTTGGTTCTTGCATTCTTCTCTCCCTCCTAGATATTCTCCTGTGAGATAAAAGAAACAAAATACGTAAAGCACAAAATATGTGGTATATGGAACACACTAGGCACTTAACAGGTGACAGTTCACTTTTTCTTCCATGGTTCCTCCCAGATATAGCATTAGAATAATTCTATGTTTTTCTTAACAGGACCCCAGTTTATCTTTCTCACTATTTTATACTATACGTTACCAGAGGCATTCTTTAAAATGTCCCCATTCATAAATCTGAGGTCTAATACCTCGTAGTGGGGTGACTTGCGTCTCCCAAAAAGCTATGTCCAAGTCCTAATTCCTGGTACCACTGAATGTGAACTTACTTGGGGAAAAAAAGTCTTTGCAGGTAATTTGTAATGAAGTTGAGGATATCAAGATGAGATCATCTTGGATTTAGAGAGGGCCCTAAATTTGATGACAGATGTCTTTCTGAAAAAGGGAAAGATGGGGCTGGGCACAGTGGTTCACGCCTGTAATCCAAGCACTTTGGGAGGCCAAAGCGGGTGGATCACCTGAGGTCAGGAGTTTGAGACCAGTCTGGCCAAGATGGCAAAACTAATACTCTACTAAAAATACAAAAATTAGCCAGCCATGGTGGCACACGTCTGTAGTGTCAGCTACTCAGGAGGCTAGGGCAGGAAAATCACTTGAACCTGGGAAGCAGAAGTTGCAATGAACCAAGATCTCGCCATTGTACTCCAGCCCCAGTGACAGAGCAAGACTCTGTCTCAAAAAAAAAAAAAAAAAAAAAAGAAGAAGAAGAAGAAGAAAAGGGAAAGACACAGGGACCCAGAGAGGGGAAGTTCTTATGGAGATGAAGGCAGAGATTGGAGTGATGTTTCTTCAAAACAAGCAACACCAAAGATTGACCACAGCCACTAGAAGCTAAGAGAAAGATCTGGAAGGTATCCTCCCTCAAAACCTCCAGAGGGAACAAACCCTGCCAACTGATTTCAGACTTCAGGTTTTCAGAAATGTGAGAAAGTAATTTTCTGCTGTTTTAAGCTACCAAATTTGTTACCGCAGGCCTAGGAAACCAACATATCCCCTTAGCCTGATCTTGAAGATCCCTGTTAATCTGGTTTTAACCTACGTTTTCAACATTGTCTCCTGCCAGTATCCTTTACAGCTTCCCCCACTTCCGTATCCTTCCAGTCCCTTGATCATGCAGTGAATATTTGTGCATTTTGTCTTTTCTAATGTGATCCCTTTCCCTTGTCTAAAACTCGTATGTCTTCTCTATTCTTTCAAATCCTAATCCTGAAACGAAAGGCCCATCATAGTCTACAGTGATTTGTTTCCTATTTTGAATGCTTATCAAACAATTTGACATTGAATCATATTTTGTACACACAGTGTTTGGTTTTCTTTTCACATATGTGTGACTTTCCTTGAGGGCAGAATGATTTTTGCAACATAGAAACTGTAGATTAAATGAGTGAAAACAGCAAGCATGGACAGAGAAAGCAGGTGTTTGAGATGAATTATGTCCCCCTTATTTGCAAATTCATATGTTGAAACCTAACTCCCAGTACCTTAAGATGTGACTGTATTTGGAGATCTTTAATGTGACCCTTTAAAGAGAAAATTAAGGTGAAATGAGGCCATAGGTGTGGGCCCTAATCCAATTTGATTGGTGTCCTTATGAAGGAGAGCTTAGGATACACAGGGACAGACAGTAGGGGTGCACATGCACACAGAGGGACAACCATACCATGGGCAGAGGCAGCAGAGGGCAGCCAGCTGCAAGTGCAGGAAAGAGGTTTGGAAGGAACATTCCTTTAGGACTCTCAGAGGAAACCAACTCTGCCAGCAGCCTGATCTTGGACTTCTAGCCTTCAGAACTGTGAGAAATTACATTTTGGTTGTTTAGACCACCCAGTCTGTGCTATTTTGTTACGGCAATGCTAGAAAACTAATGCAGCAAGTAAGAGGCTTAGATTAGGCACTGAAAAAATAAGAGAGGAGGCCGAGGTAAGAGGATTGCTTGAAGCCAGCAGTGTGAGACCAGTCTAGGCAACATAATGAGAACTCTGCAAAAATAAAAAATAAAAAAAATTAGCCAGGAGTGGCGATGTGTAGTTTTAGTTCTAGTTACTCAGAAGGCTGAGGTAGAAGATTGCTTGAGCCCAGGATTTCAAGGTTGTGGTGAGCTATGTTTGTACCACTGCACTCCAGCCTGGGTGACAGTGAAAACTTGTCTCAGAATAAAATAAAATTTTAAAAAAAGGAGAAATAAGACTAACATATTTTCTACCTGAATTGATGACATTATCTTCTCTCAGGTACCAGCCATAATCCTAAAATGGTAAACTATTTGACAGAGCCCTTAAGGGGTGACTTCTGGGTTCATTATACAAGCAGTATCACTTTAGTATAAATTTCAAAGAGATCTGAGCGTGGAACTGGGACCTGGCCTCTACCACTCTTTATCTTTTTCTAGACTGTTACTATTGTCTAACCTATAGTCAGGAAGTTAATTGATAGTCTTATGAGTTAATTTGCTAATCTAAAATTGTAAAAGGGTTAGTCATGGGGTTTAAGCCTATGCATTTTCTAGGATTAGTTATAAGAGTACAAGGATTAGTAGGTCTATTGTGTTGTTGCTTGGCAAAAATCGGGACATCGGTTATTTTATTTTTTATATATTTTTGCAAAGCTCAGAGCAGTTTGTGCTTTCTCTTCCTTATTCTTTTGCCACCCATAACCGTCAATGCTTAGAGAAAAAGATGCATTAGAATTGATTCTGTGTTATGCAAATTAAATTTGGAATCTTAGGCTCCCAAATTGGGTGGTAATTTTTAAAGGTTCCTTGATAGAATGTAGTACGTCCAGCAGAAGGCATCAAAAAATGGTGAGAACCTTACACACTGAGATACCTGAGGGTAGTTGAAGGAGCAGACATCTCGTCAGAAATACATGGAGGGCTCTCTATTGTATGAAAATATTAGCTTGTTCTCCATGGCTCTTGAGGTAAGAGTCGGGCCTAAAAGATGGATCTTGCTGATTTCATTTCAACATTGAATGCTGATTTCATTTCAGCATTAAAACTTCCACTATGTAGTTTAATCTCTTAAGGACCAGAAGTAATGATGAGTAGAGGCCTATTGAGTGGTGACTGATGTAGCCTAGTGGTTAAGAGCCTTTTAGAGTCCTAGCTTTACTACTTATTAGTTCTGTGACTTAGTCAAGGCACTTAACTTTCCTTAGCTTTGGCATCCCCATCAAAATGGGGTTACTGCTTGTGTCTACCTCATTTTGAGTATTAGATAAAATAACGCATGTAAACTGATGAGGAAGCTGATCCTGAGCTTTAGTATTTAGTATTTAGTCACAAATTTCATCAATGCTTGTGCCCAGTTTTAAGCCCCAGCTTGTTTAACTTCATTATGCCACTTTGTTTCCAAATTTCCTTCACATAAATAAAGGGGAAAAAATATGGGATGGCTGAGGTGAGTACATTGAAAGGGAAAGGAGTTAATCTCACTGTTTAAGTTTAGCCACACAGTTAATGAAATGGCCTTATCAATGAAGTTATCCTGTTTAAACGCCAAAAGGAGCAATTTCTTCTCCATCATCCCAAATTCCCACCTTCTCTGCCTCCTCTCTTCATTACTCTTTAGTCACTAGCAGGCTAGGTAGGGTATTCCTAATCTGCAATTGGAATGTTTCTGGTAGGAGCCATTTCTCACCTACTCTTTGTCCTCTTCTATCACTTAAAATCCTGGAAGGCTGTTCTGAAAGCAGCTGGGCTTTCAAAACTGGGCTCATTGTAACATTAAAAAATTATTAAACTCAGAAACTAATTCTGTTTTTTAATCATAAAATATGAAAACTAGGAAGCAAACTGGAAGAATGAAAGACCAAGTCAGCTGGATCTGAAGCGGGCCATTCTCAGGAAGACTACTGAGGAATAATTAAGGCTAATTTGAAGTATCACCTCCTGGGTATCACCATCATCATCCCCAGGTACCTGAGATAGTTCACTTTGACATAGATACACCGGAAATTATGTTAAAATGTACTAAGCACTTATTGAGCTCAGCAATCCTGAAATATGCCTAATAGTAAGCTGCCTAGTTGCCACTTATTAACTAGGTTTATGTCTAGGAGGGACTGTGAAGAATAAGAGCTGTTTAATTAGGGGTACTTGTCATCACTAATGAACAACAAGAAATAGTTTTAAAACTTCTTTGAGATATTCACTTGCAAATGTCACCCGAGTTTCAGAAAAGTACAGTCTCTGGAGTAAATCTCCTATACACTCAGAGAGACTCTGCTGTGCTTTGCATGCGTTATATCATTTAGTCCTCAAAACATGTTGGCAAGGTTTGCATTATTATCTCCATTTTAAAGATGAGAAAATTAGGTGCAAAGAGCTTCAGTAACACACTCAAACTCATTCAACAATAAATAACTAAAAATTGTGCTATACACACTTTAAGAGTCACATGTTCCTCCCCCAAAATTATGAAAGGCCATAGAACAAATTCAAGAAGTAGGCTTCATGACATATCGTTTCTTCTCATCTCAGATGGATTCACTGTAATCTATCATGCCCACATTGTAAAATATCATTTTGATCACCGTCAATATTACACCGACCTGTTTCAATGTGCTCAGGTTTTTCAGTAAAATTAGAAGAAACCACATTTTACAAACAGGTATATGTGCATTAAGAAAAAAAAAAAAAAAAACTACCATGTGATTTTATATATGGATGCCAATTCTTAAACATCATTTATTATTTCTGAGCTCTAGTGCTTAGAATGTTTAAAATGCAATATATTTATGTGGATTTTTTCCAGGATATTGGAACATACATAAAATATGCTTGTGCATATCTAAGCTTTGTATTTATTTCAGGTTATATGTATACTGAGAAGAATATATAAACAGTGTATGATAGTTACATCTTATTTCATTTTTTGAGGGAAATTAACCTCCATAATTATTAACTATGCATAAAATGTAATGGCAGATATGACTTATATTGTATAGGACTGACTGCAATTCCTCTTTAGAAATAGTTGTTCTTTGCTTTTATAATACTAGGAAAAGAGGAGAAGAGTTCTTAAAGAAATACAAGGATTCCTCAAGCCCCTCTTCCCTAAAACATGCTCTATCATATCTCCTGAATTGACTGGAATATCCTTCTCTGCCCCCACCCCATTACCCTCTCAATGCAGTGGAAAAGTCGGTGGGTAATTGGGTCCAGATTGGAGGTGTTTAAATATTCATGAGGCTGGCAGGGGACTGGGAGGGGGTGACTGTCTAGAATGGGGGTAGGGGCTGGGGGAAGTGATTAGTCACTGAAGGCTAGCGAACAATTCCGAGAAAGAGACGGAGAGAGAGGGAAGAAAAAGACAGACAGACAGATACTGGGGGGGAGGAGAAAAAAGGAGAAGAGACGGAAGAGAAGAGAGGACAGCGGAGAGAGAGCACCAGAGAGAGAGCGCGTGCTAGAGAGAGAGAGCGAGCATGTGCGATGAGCAATAGCTGTGGACCTTACAGTTGCTGCTAACTGCCCTGGTGTGTGTGAGGGAGAGAGAGGGAGGGAGGGAGAGAGAGCGCGCTAGCGCGAGAGAGCGAGTGAGCAAGCGAGCAGAAAAGAGGTGGAGAGGGGGGGAATAAGAAAGAGAGAGAAGGAAAGGAGAGAAGGCAGGAAGAAGGCAAGGGACGAGACAACCATGCTGTGCTGTATGAGAAGAACCAAACAGGTAGAGCTAAAGATTTTTACTTCTTGCTGTTGTGGAATAACCAGAGTACAGTATTTCCCTGTAAAGGCAAACAATTTTTTTACTGCTTCTGCTCTGGCCATGGTGCTCGCGCTTCCTTAGCATATGGTAACTGATGGTTGCATCCCAGCTTTTATTCTTTTCTGTCTTTCATGCTCCGGTTTTGGAATGCTGCTACTAATTAGGGTGAGGGTAGAAAAAACATGCCTGTTTGGCTAGAATTTTTTTTTTTTTTTGCTTATTAGTGAATGCTCAGCGTTTGAGGTCTCTGGTCTTGAGGGTGTGGACGTAGAAAGGGGTGTGGGGGAGATTATGTGGGCTCTACCTACAAGATGGGGAGGCAATTCTTTATATTATTTGCAAAAAGCAGGGTTGAGGAAATAATATGCAGGACTGAGTATTACCTCTCTGTCATACAATTTTCTCACATGTGCTGCGGAAGATGCCTTATTTCGTACATGCATGAGCTTCGAACGGGCGCAGGTATTTATGGAAAAACGTGCAGGTCTTATTTGTTTATTTATTTATTTTTCAATGAATGAATGAAACTATGATTTGATAGATTTTTTTTTTTTTTTTTTTTTTAAGAGAAGCTAAGACAACTGGGGCTGGGGGAGAAATTGGCCATGCAGAAGGGGAAAATCCCCTTCCTTAAGATCAGCAGCCGATTGTGCACCAGCTGGTCGGAGGAGAGGGTGGACCACGCCCCTAGGAGCTCGGATGGGATGGGAAAGACAGCCGGGTGTTACCTGTTGGAAACCAGGTCTTGTCTCTTCTCCCCTTCCCTTGCTTCTTTCCTGGGATTGTCAGTGACCAGAGACAGGCTAACATCCTGGATAATAAGTATGGTGACTCATTTTCATCAGGAAGAGGGACACATCCAAGATTAGGAAGAATCAGAGCCCCTCCTTCCCTCCCCCACTGCCCAGGTTTTACAGCCATTTCAATTGCTCGCTTATTTCTTGAAAGACATTTTAGAAACTTGACTGGGGTGAGAGTGGGAAGGAATGAGGAGTGTGGTATTCCGCAGCAACCGACCATGCCATGACAGTCTCCAAAAGAAGCTTTCAAACATTTGTTGGAATGCATTTGAGTGATTTTGGCGAAGGTTAAGGAGAAAAATGGGTGTGGGTTATGGGTGAGTGTGTGCGTGTGCTTGACTGGGATGGGGGTGGGGGTGTGGTGGGAGCAATCTTGGTCAAAGAAGCCCTTTGCAGACTGATTGCCTTAGGGGTGGGGTGCAAGAGATGGAATTTGGGTATAATTTCCAGTGCAGGTATTGGAAATTGGGCAATTTGTAATACTCTCTGAATCCGAAGGGGGTGGAAGAGAGTGGAGAAGAAACAGCCTGCCAGCTTAGCACATTTAGCCAGCGCCCTGGAAGGAAGGGTGGGGAGTGAGGATGAAGGAGAAGGAGCAGGAAGAGGAAGGGAGACTGAAGCAGAATGAGCAGAATGTCAGAGCAATGGGAGTAGAGGTTTGGCATAAATAAATAAATAAAGTAGCAGATATCCTGGGTTGTGTGGGGCTATTTGGGGGAAACGTCGGATAGTGGGGGATTGAGTGGGGGGCAGTATTTGCAGCATCTCCTGAAACTGCCCTATAGTTACAGAGATTGATGCTTCCATTGGCTCATTTTATCAAACCAGGGCATTTTCTCTCCGTGTCCTCCTTCATTTTAATATATAAATGTAATAAATACAGGTGTCTGGGTTAAGAACACTGTCAAAGAAAAGTCCTGAGGTTATTTCACTGGTGAGCTGGGGAAATAAAATTTAGGAAGGTAGAGCACTAAGTAAGCCAAAGCTATCCACTTAAAAAGCTTTGATTTTGGAAAGAAAAATATTCAGGTTCAAAATTTGTTCTCACCCTATGTGTACGCGTACGCATGCGAGTATACATACGTCTCCTTTAATAAAGGAAATCATGTATGATTTTTAGAAAAGGAATTAGAGCTAAAGGAATTCCCTTCCCAAAATGAAGACAACTGCCTTCCCTGGGGCTCTATTTCAGCAACAGCCTCAAGCATTTACTCTGATGTGCAAAGTGATGAAGATGAAATTGTGTGTTTAGAGTTGCAGAAATTCTCATGTAAATGCATACAGCATCCACATACTTCATATGCTACAGTTGCATGTGTAAGTGTGGTTTCCACTTGCCTCCCTGTGTTTTAGCATCATTTATATTCAAGAGAAAATTAAAGGTATAGAAATTGTCCTGTTTTGCTCATGCATTTTATAAATGTGTACTTCTGTGTGAAATGCTCATGTCTCTTATATACCACTGTTGTGTATCATTCACATTAGCCAGTATTTAGGATACCATTCAATCAGACTACAGGAAATGGTGTATTCAGGGCGTGGGCTCCCACTACACTCACTGGCATTTATGTAGCATGAGTACTTAAGTCTCACGCAGGTTGCCTGCTTGTGGATGAAACTCTATATCATTTATGACAAAATCCAGTGGTGTCCATCCTTCTGCTGGCATCTATTCATCATCTTAGTACTTAACAGGGAATAAAACAAGGGCAAAAACCTGCAAAGGTCTAAGCTCTGCCACACCCATAAAATCCAGCAGAAACGTGGGAGGGGGCTGAAGGGCTTGCACTTCCTTCCTCTTCCACTTGAGCGGCATAAAGAAGCAACCTTGGATTTCTAAGTTGGAATACATTGCCAGTGGGTGAGAAGAAAGCATAAATGATCTATATTAGCCATTAGTTATCACTATAGATTATTATAGCAGGAAGAAGAGAATAAGAATGGGGTAGAGACGAGAATATGGTAAAGGAGTGGGCAAAGGAGGAATAAAATAAAAGAATCCCTAAGATTGTATTGCCTTATGATATTCAAATATCTTGGGGTTTACTTTAAATAGCTTAATTGCCACGTGTATTGCAGATGATTAAAAACTTGGCAAGGTGTGAGCTATGTCTACAAAGCAAGAAAACTATGAGGTGTTTCTTTTGTTGAAAAATAATGACTTTAGTTTGTAATTGAAGTGTAAAGAATTTCATGCAAGCAAGTAGTCCCTCTACTCCCCCGCCCCCCATCCATGCCAACATCTGCTTTTTCCCTTATGCAACAAATAAATCTTATCTCTGAGAGTGTGATCTGTGGTTTAGAATTCCGACCTCTCTGTGCCTTTTCCTTGCAGTGTTGGGAAGGTATGGAAGGATGCTGCCTTGCTGCTTGGTGCAGGGGATTCTTCCTAGTGATAAATTGGATTCCTCCCAAATCTCTCTGAGCCACACCCAGTGTCACCCAGGGACTTAGTGAATTAATTAAACTGAACCATTTTATTTAATATAATTGAAGCTTCTTGTTCTTTTTTTTTTTTTTAATAGTGATTTTCACCACAGGTTTCCAAATTTAAACAGAAAAAACATTTGAAGGGCATTTCCTTTCTTTCTTTCTCTCTCTCTCTTTCTTTCTTTCTTCTTCTTCTTCTTTTTTTTTTTTTTTTTTTTTTGCCAAATTATCTGGACTTGCAGAGAACCTTAGAAAATTCATGGTGAGTCTAGAAAGTGTTCATTTCTGGTGACTCTATAATTCCTTCTAACCCAGGCCAGGGTGCATACACAATGAGCCCTGATCTCTCCTGCTGACAGAGTCTGTGTGACTCTCTTTCCCCACCCCCTCCCCTACCAACCCATGCTGAGGCAACTGGAATAAGAAAATGCAGAGTTAATTTTCTTTCTTGCTGAGCTGGCAAAACTACAGAACCCTCCTTTGATGTTTCACGCTAAAGGGCAGTACTCCTGTTCACTGAGAGGGAGAGTGGTTTGGGGTCTCCTTTGCCTCTGTCAGTGAAATTGCCAGTGTTATGCCTGGGGCTGAATTAATCCACAGACTTCAGACTTTTACCTGGCCCCATGAGGAAGGGTACTGGTGTTCTTTCAGGCAAGAATAGAGCATACATATTAACCAATCATATTGATAAAGTAAGACAAGTCTTCTTCTATTAATAGTTCAAAGAATGCACATAACCAGGTCATCTCAAGAGAAGGTACAGCAGCATTTAACTATTCACTTCCCTATTAGTATTAATAAAGGCATTAGGGCAACCAAGCAGTGGCTGTTGCAAACCAAAGAAGTGATTTCATGCAGGAATTCTCCCTTTTCAATTTCTGAAGTTGCTTTTGTACCTTTGTAATAAATCTTCATAACATTTTCAGAAGTGTTGGGAAGAATATTATACTGTGAGTCCTTAGTGGAAGCCACTTACTGACTGTGATTTGAATGAATCACATCACCTTGGGCTTCAGTTTCCTTCTGTAAAATGAAGAGTAAAAATCAAAAACCAAACACACATGAACACCTTGCTTACCTTAAGGATTTTTGTAGGGCTTAAACATACTTGATGTGAGAACAAAGATCAATATAAGAAATTTTTTTCTCCCCAAGTTTTGCAGTGTGAGGCTTGTCTTAGTGCCCCCAGCTTTGCAGGATGATCCAGTGCCTGCTATGTCTACTTTTCTCTGTTAGAGATGAGTTCCTTCTAGTCTTAGTTGAGCCTTCTGCTTGTGCTGTTGCTCCTCCCCGCGCCGTGTTTTCCCTAGAACCCCACTCCTTCATGCCCTGCTCTCTCTTGAGATTTCATCTTCTCGTGCTGCACTGGCTCCTTTCCTTATAGCTTATGAATATGCTTTTGCCTCATCTATTAAAAGATCCCCTCCTGACTCTATGTCCCCATCTCTATAGTGCTCTCACTCTCCCTTTAGAACAAAGTTCCAAGTACTCTCCACCCTCAGTTTCTCCTCTTGTTCACTCCCCATTCACTATTCCTTCTAGTTTAATTTGGCTTTGGTTTTCATAATTTCACTGAAAAACATATTCTGAAAGGATGCCACATCCAGTGACCCTTCATTGCACATCTTATTTAATGTCTCTTTGGCATTTTGTGTTGTTGGCCATCCTTCTTCCTGAAACTGTCCCCTTACTGGGCCTGCATGATATGAATAGCTCTCCTTATTCTCCCTCTCAGATAAGACCCTGCTCAGTCTCCTTATAGGCTTCTCTTGCTGTCTTCACCCACCTCCCCAAATCTATGATCTCCTGGATCATAATCTTGATTCATTCCACTCTTCTCATTTGACTCACTAATCCTAGGTGATCTCATCATGTCATCTACGTCCAAATCTTTAGCCACCTGTGTGATTTCCAGATCTGTAGACCAGATATCTGTTTTTAGCTTCTGATCCATAGTTATCTTGGTCTAAGTGCTTCATTTCAGAGACACTCAAGTTTATTAGGTACAAAACCAAACTCAGTGTCTTCTGTTTTGTATCACACTTGATCTTCCTCACTACACTTATTGCTCTGACACTGTCCATCCAGCCTCAGAGCTCTAGGAACCTGAGAGTAATACTGAACGTATTTTATTTCAACTCCTATATCCAGTTTCTAAATCCTTTGATTCTTGTTTAAAAGATTGAATAAATCCTCTGCTTTTCTACCCTGTTTATATAAATAACCTGGCTCAGACTTTTCATGACTACTCATCTAGACAAAAGCAATAACTTTCTACGTGGAGTTCTACCACCACATTGTTCTTTAGTTTACCTTGCAAATAACACCGCAGCTATCTTTACATGATGCAAATCTGGTTTTGTTATTTTCCTTGTTAAAATATAAACTCTTCAGCATGAATGACATAATCTAGTTTTGCCTGCTTTTCTAGTGCCAAACTCCAACCCTCACCCCTGCCTTTTTTGTTTTTTCACCTGATGATACCATGCCAAGATTTCAGGCCTTGGTGCCGTCGCTTGTACTCTACTCTCTGCCCACATTACGCTTTCCTCTCCGCCTGAAATATTCCCACTTTCCCTGTAAGAGTTAGCTCTTTGAAGCCATTCTTAACCTTCCTAATTAAGTTTTCTTCTACCTTCTCTTTGCTCATGCTGTATTTTGTACTATCTCTATTATCACTTATTGCACTATTTGAAATTTATTTTTCACATACTGGGGTCCACACTGTTAGCTTCTTGGGGAAAAGGATGAAAACATAATTATTGTTTTATCTCTACCATAATACATGGTACATAAAATAGCTCATGTTAACCATGAATAATCTGTTTGCTAAATCTATATGGAACCAGGTTTATAGTATTTTCACAAGCTATAGCATATCTAAATGGACAGAATCACTAGGAGATTTTTTTAAAAAATGTCTTGGCATGAAATTTTAAAGTGGAACTGATCATTAGTGATTCTTGTTATTCACTTATAGACATGACAGCCATCAGTTTTTAATAAAAGCAGCTACAAAATGAACCCATTTATAGACTGTATTTCTCTGAACTCTCATAGCTGGCACTGTCTCCCCTCCATGTCCTCCTCATCCAACAACCAGCATTATAGCCCCACCTTCTCTGGTTACCACAACGCTGGATCTTCACGTGCCCTTCCTTTGAGGCTCCAAGTACTTACACTCACTGCTTTGCTTCACAACTATTACAAATAGACCGTAAATCAATCTGTGTGATCCATGAAATAAATCAACTAAGAGTAGCAAGATTTTTTTTCTTTAAATGCATGTAGTGCTGGCCTGTGCTTAGGTGTGTGTGCTCAAAAATTAATTTTACCTTCATTTGGATTTCTTTTCTTCCCTCTGAAGTATCCACATAATAATATTTCACAAAGAGAAATCATGATTGGAAGTACAGGGAGGGTGAATGGTAAGTAGTCCCTCAAATGACTGTTAAATGAATGTTAATATCAGATGAATTGGATTTTTCTTAGGCTTAAATAGACTGAAGGGACTTGGGTTCTGAAGTAGGCCTATTGTACCCAGCATGGAACATATCGCAACCACTGTTTTCCATGAAAACACTCTTGCCAGACACTAAGTAGTGTATTTTCTCTGACTGAATTGGCATGTCCTTGAGAACAGCAGAAAGACTAAATAATTTGTAAGTGAAGTTTGTCTTCAACTGGTAAGGTTCAGTAGTATTTGTCAATTGCCATACCCTCACTTGATATCTTGCTTACTGCTCCCAATCTCTTTGGCATTGAGTTTTTCTATTATTTTCTCCTCCTGTCAGACCCAGGTAGAATTTTTCTGACTTAAGTAATACCAGTTCATGCTAGTGTTTAGTGGGTGAGGCTATGGAAGGAGAACTTTAAGAAAAAGTGTGTTTCTTCAAACTTTCTAAAAAGTATTTATAGACAAAACAGGCATTTTAAGCTATGTCTGGCACATCTTAGATTCTCAATAAATATTTGTTGAAGGAATAAATGTAGGAAGGGTGGGAGCATCATGATGGGTCATTAGGGGAGATGTTTTGGGACAGATGACCATTTCTGTTTACCTGTTCAGAGTGGGCTTTGTGTAAATGCAAGTTCAGCTCTATTGGTCCCCCTCACAAGGTGGACGTAGTCAAAGTTCAGTTCCCACTCCTGTTTGCTTAGATCAGAGAGACACACTTGCAGTCATTTCATTCAGGTTTAGCATGAGAATGTGATCTTCCAGATTTCCTATCCTTAATTATTTACAGATCTTATTTTCTTAGATGTTGTTTGTTTAATGTCCTGTTTCATGTCTTTGTAGTGGAATAAACCCTTTCCTTGGGTTCTAGACCTGGTTCTGCCAATTGTCATGTGATGTTGGGTCATGTGATGTTGGGTAAGTAATTCAACCTTTCTGAGACTAGTCTATTCATCTGTGTAGTGGGTACATAAAAAGAACCCTCCAAATCCTGTCTTACCTGTTTGTAAGTAATTCAACCTTTCTGAGACTAGTCTATTCATCTGTGTAGTGGGTACATAAAAAGAACCCTCCAAATCCTGTCTTACCTGTTTTTTAAAAAAAAGTAGGTTGGTGTGAGTCTCAAATGAAGAGATTATAATAAAAGTGTTTTGCAAACAATGTGTTTTTGAAATATAAGCTATTATTAATTACGGAGTTTCATAGATCGAACACTAAAGTATTCATGGCTCTAAGCAAACAAGGAGTACTCTTGCTCTCTGTATAGAATACACACATTCCCCATTTCCACCTGACTCCCATACTCTACAGAGTAAATTTTTTTTTTTTTTTTTAAGACGGAGTCTTGCTGTCATTCAGACTGGAGTGCAGTGGTGTGATCTCGACTCACTGCAACCTCCACCTCCCAGGTTCAAGCAATTCTCCTGTCTCAGCCTGTCAAGTAGCTGAGACTACAGGTGCATGCCACCACATCTGGCTTATTTTTGTATTTTTAGTAGAGACAAGGTTTCACCATGTTGCCCAGGCTGGTCTTGAACTCCTGAGCTCAAGTGATTCACCACCTTCGCCTCTCAAAGTGTTGGGATTACAGGCGTGAGCTACCACGCCCAGCTCAGAGTAAATATTAACCATGCTAATGGATGGGAACATAGTATCTCTTTATTATTTTCTTTGAAAACTTCAGTGACAGAATTTAGATAAGCCAATACTCAAAGTGTTATAAGACCCAAGGATTACTTCAAATGATTAGAAATACCCACTGTTTTTCTTTTTATCTTTCTCTGTTTTCATCTTTTCCTCATATTTAGATCTCTTTACTTCTTCATTTGCTAAGTTTGCTGCCTCCCCTCTATACCCACCCCCACTTCACCTCTACACAGGGTTCTCTGCACTGGATGACCAGCCATGCTGTGCTCATATCCATCACATGAGGGCCCAATCAGGCAGAAGAGTGGAGAGAAAATGCAATGCTGGTTGGGAGACTGAAAACGTAGATACAGTTTGGTTGGGGGAAGCACATATGACTAACATTTAGAAATATTTTAAAGTATAATAACTGGATCAAATTACTCTAAGAGATTCTATTTTTCCTAGAAACCAAAGGTTTAGCATAAAAAATTTAGTATCGTACATATTTTGCCAAAATACTTGTATACAAAGGGCTCATGTAGACTGCAATAGAAAGGTGTGTTAACTAGAAATTTGAAAATAAACCTGTGTCCAGAAGAAAATAATGATTTATTTAATTATATTTATAGTTGGTTAACAGTGAGTATCACCTTTAATCTTTCACTCTAGCTACATCCCTTACTCCCTCTTTCTTCTTCTGTCTCAGAACACAATACTTCTATTATATATGGGTTTTTTGATTGAGAACAAGTATCCAAAACCAACTTTCAGAGTCTATAAAAGGAATTCATTGGAAAAAAAAAAGTAGGGATCATAGGAAATTAATAAGTTGAACAACCATGCCTGTGGGAACCAGGGTAGAATTTCAATACCAGGAATTCATAAACTATTTATAGGGCCCTGCATCAAAAAAAGACTCAGTTATTAACAACCCCCACTATAATTCTAAATTCTAGATGATGAGAGAGAAAAAGAGAGATAAGAAAGAGACAGACAAAGGGAGAGAGAGACAGGGAGAGAGACAGAGAGAGACAGAATGAGGATGAATGAATTTTATTGGTTCTGCTTGGGTCACCTAGTTACTGCCACAGGGCCAATATCTCTGATTGGAAAAAAGGCTGGGTGACATAGGTTAGAGACAATTTTGGTAAGCCCACACTTGTAAATCTAGTGAGAGGGTAAGTTGGTTGAGAATTAGTCTTCTGCATATATACCTCTATGTTCACATAGTCCACATGTGGGTTAGCTACCCGAGTCAGGAGGAACTTATCTCAAATGTGGTGGACTATTCATTTTTCCTTTTAGTTATTTTCAATTTGGTCTGTATTACATATTATTGGTAGGGTTATTGTCACTGATGGCTCTAAAAGGAAGTAGTAACCACACAGATAACTGAACTTATGAGCTTACACACGTAAAAAAGAAAGGCCAGAGCAAATCTCCCTACTGGTTTCAGTTATGGAGATGACAGACACTGGGTTTTCACCATCCTCCTGAGGCTTAACTCTGGCAGGTGCCACCTGTCTAGGAGGAATACTAGCTACCATATATTCTTGCTAATTTGAAATGGTGTAAAATCTCTTTTTCAGGTTGTGAGATCTAGTTTCTGCAAAAATATTGGACCATCATGGGTGTAAAACAGCTCAATTGGATTTATATTACAGAAATGCTACTCCTTGACATTAGTCATCTCATTTTGAATGTTCTTGAATTAATTCCAGCAATAATAACCACATTTATCTATTTTTAGCAAATTGGCACTTTGTAAAATATTGAGCTGTTGTCTCCATATGCACCAGTTTGCTCTAAATGTAGAATATCGGTAATTAGCCTTACATCCTTTATTTATAATTCCAGTTCCAATAACTATTCAAAAATGTTATTTTTAAATGAAAGTTGGAAAGACCCTAATATATTTTCATTAATGACTAGATAAAAGAGCTAGATAAGGCAAAGAAAAAAAATAAACAGGCCGGGCACGGTGGCTCACGCCCTGTAATCCCAGCACTCTGGGAGGCCAAGGCAGGTGGATCATGAGGTCAGGAGATCGAGATCATCCTGGCTAATACAATGAAACCCCATCTCTACTAAAAATACAAAAAAAAAAAAAAAAAAAATTAGCCGGGCGCAGTGGCAGGCGCCTGTCGTCCCAGCTACTCTGGAGGCTGAGGCAGGAGAATGGCGTGAACCCGGGAGGCGGAGCTTGCAGTGAGCCGAGATCGCGACACTGCACTCCAGCCTGGGTGACAGAGCAAGGCTCCGTCTCAAAATAATAATAATAATAAATAATAATACACAAAATGATCTCCAAAGGTTAAGCAAACTCAGAAATCGGTTGCTTTTCTTAAGTGGCTGCAGAACTTCTTAGTCAGCATAACTAGGCTTGACTAGAACCTGTGAGGATGCATATCCTCTTCCTATTCTTACTTAGCTTTGATTCCAGAACCAATTTATCAGGTTGGAATATAAGCTGAGAATTAAATTCCTCTTAATGGCCAAACTAGTTCCGATAACAGCTGTTTCCAAAGGATGTATTCTACAGGTCTACACAAATTTTAATAGAGGCAATTGTCTCATTATTTACCTAAAAAGGAAAGAAAGAAAAAAATTGACTGGATATAGTGGCGCATGCTTGTAATCCCAGAAATTCGGGAGGGTGAGACTGGAAGATTACTCAGGAGTTCGAGACCAGCCTGGGAAACATAGTGAAACCTTGTTTCTGCAAAAAATCAAAGAATTAGCTGGGTGGGTGATGCATACCTGTGGTCCCAACTACTCTAAAGGCTGATGAAGAAGGATCGCTTCAGCCTGGGAGGTATAAGCTGCAGTGAGCTGGGATCACACCACTGCACTCCAGCTTGGGTGACAGAGTGAGACCCTGCCTCAAAAATAAATAAATAAAAATATAAATTCCCCAGTTTCTAAATAATTAACTTGCGTCTAGATTTATAGGTCCATGTTGTACTGAGGGTAGCCCACTTTGGTTGTCCAGACTCTTACTAACATTCCAGTGGGGAAAGGAATAAGCATTGAGTTATATTTTGCGTGGACATTGCATTTCGGTCTTTTCTCTTTAAATCAATTTTAAAAAGTAATATTTTATTTGAGAGGTGGGAAGGACTAAGAGACTTCATAAGGGAGAATGATATTATCTTACTTAAAAAATACCAATTCTTTCTTCAGTAAAATCCAAACTGGGAGTTTGATTTATTCAAACGTCATTTTTTTTTCCCCCTGAAATGCACCATTTGCAATATTTCCTTAACTCTCAGGGACTTGTTTATCCTAATGAAAGAGAAGGAAATTGTTTTCTCTATCACCTGGGAAAGTTACCCTGGAGAACTCAGGTTGGTATTAAATATTCATTAGAAAAAGTCTTTCACGATAATCCTCTTAATTCAGTGTGCCTCAGGGCTTTGATTGCCTTTGGTTGAAAGACACAGGGTGATAGCTTTTTGATAACTCAGCCAGATTTGTGCATCCATAATGATGGACAATTAACTGGAGAACTGTATAGAAAACCTAAGGACAAGACTTCCTTACTTACACATTCTTTCTTCCATCTTAAACTTTGTACTTTACACCTCTTGAGTGAAAACAGTATGGAGGAGGAAATGAGGATTTCTATAATTGAAAAGGGAGAAGGAGTCTAGAGTTATAAAATAAAATTACTCAGTTTGGAATTGGGCCATAACCTTCTAGTAAAAACTGTCCTGGGATCATTAATGATCACAGATGGTTCAGACCTCACTTCTGAACATCATCTGGAAAACACAATAAGCCCAAGAGAAACAATATTCAGAAAAGAATCCAAGAAATACTCTGCAGGATTAGGAATGAAAAGAAAAAAAAAAAAAGTATGAGCACTAGTATGCTTAAATATGCATAATCAAACTTAGGACCCAATTCAGTTTTTATCTTCACTTAGTGAAAGGAAACTATTGATTCTTAGCTAAAAAGAGAACTGCCAATTTTGTCGTCATAGTTATTGCCGTATCTTATGCTAGACCAAATCTTTCAGCAATGAATGGTTTTCCTGCAAGCTTCTACCGTTCTCCTGTGTTATCATTCCCGTGTCATTGGAAACTGATTAGTTTGTGTACATACTTAAGTCTATTTTATTAATCATGTCTTACCAAAATTGTTACTTTTGCTCAACTTGGGTATATAGTAAAACTCCATCTGTAAAGAATCAAACCATAAGAACCATAGGAATAGCAATAGGAAAATTAACTTTCCCACTATTCGAGGTCTTCAAACATTAAAAATACTATTTTTCATTTTGCTCTTTGTGGTTCCCTCAAAAAGTGTCATGTTAAACTAATTATCTTCTTTGCAAATTAGACTTTCTACTCCCCTACTCTTAACAATATCTTTTAGAGATCCCAGCATATTTTCAGTTTTCCAGCTCATAACAGAAATAACTAATTACTCTCCTTCCCTTATAAAAGTCATACTATCAGTTACCAAATTCTTTTTGTAATGTATTTCACATATGCTTGTTTCATCTTCTGCCAGCCTTTCTTAACCAGCATTCCAGAAGACAGCCAAACGCAACCCTTAAAGCCCTAGGGCCCTAATGTCCATATGTATGTAAAGAATTAATCCCTCTCTTGTACATCTAGATGGGTACCAGTTATATACCATCCTTGGAAGAAGAGAAAATATCACTCATTTTCGTGTTCTGTGGTTCAGATGAGAAACTCCAGGTGAAAACAGGGCTGGACAGTTACCAAAATTCTCTATTTTCAGTATCACCTCTACATATCGCCTGCTGGCTAATCTTATGTTTAATTCCCCCTTTTCCCAAATTTCAATGCTTTCTCTTTATTTCCAAGGTTAATTCTAATTTATTTACTTACAGTTGTGTTTCAAGGCTCCTTAGGATCTATTACCAATCTCCTATTCTTGTCTTATCTCCTACTGGCTCTGGCATTGACTAGGCTTGTGAATTTAAATAAATTTAGTCTCTCTCAGTTGTCATTTCCTTTTACGTAAAACGAAAGTATTGAATGAAATCATCTCTAAGGCTTTCCAACTTTTAACGAACAGTTCTATAACAAAATGCATCTTTTACTTGGATATTCTGTCCCACCCAGACTTAGTATAAATTTAAGTATTAATTTTCCTATACTTTTATTCATTGTTACTGCCACTACTTGAAAAGTCCCCTTTTGGGCCTAGCTCAATCTCACCTAAACTCCGGGTCCTGAATCAAGACTTATCTCATTTGTAAGGGCTTTCCTGATTAACACAGTCTTCCATGACCCGTTCTGCCTCTTAGATCTTTTGCAGCACATACTACCTGTCCCCTTGCTTTGACATTCACCAAACAGAGCCTTAGCCATCCGTTTGCGTTTTTACGTACCTGATTCCCCCAACTGGCTTGCAAAGTGTTTAAGGGTAAGATATCCAGTATAGTGCATGACTCAATAAACATATTGTATCTACTCTGTGATAAGCTCTGTATTAGACTCTAAGGGAATGTACAAGTCAAATAATTTCTCGGAAAGACAAGTGGAACTATCTTACATTACCTCTCTGGGACATTTGACATCATGAAACACATGAAACATACCTTGCTTCTTGAATCTCTTTATTTTCTTGGCTTTCATAACATTTGTTTCTGCTGGCTTTTCCCATCTACACCTTTGGTTGCACTTTTTTCCCCTGCTTGGCTTCTCTTTTCTACCAACCTCTGAAAAGTTGGTGTTATTCAGCGTTTTGTCCTTATACTTGCACTTTCTTACTCAACACAAGCTCCATGAATAATCTAATTTGTGCCCATAAGTCTCACTTGGACTAGTGAATCTCAAATTCTCCAGGCTCTCCATCCAAACCTACTTCCTCAGCTCTAGAGCTTTATATCTTACTGTCTCTGGGAAATATTTTTCTGACCCACAGGAACCCCAATCTCAACAGGTCTTAAAAGTAAGTCACTATGTCGTGTTCCCAAATCTCTTCCCCTTTCTTATCTAGTCATGTAATTCAGAAACAGAACCCTTCATTTCTTCCTTATATCTTCTTTTTTTCATTGGATGCTACTATTCTTTGGTTTCTATAAGTGAAAACCAAATAAATAAAAAACCTTTTCATTCCTTCCTTTCTTTCCTCCTCTCAAAAATACGTCATTCATGCAAGATGGGAGCATAGTAAAAATATAAATAAACAAAAGAAAGAAATATGTCTTGACTCTATCCACTCCATCTCCAGTCAGCTGTAACACAGCCATTTTTCATGGAGACTAACGCAATATCCTCCCCCTATAATCACCTTCTTCTACCCTAAACCCTTTACAATGCTTCCCTCAGCAGCCAGAGTGGTCTTTTGAAAAGTGTCTATAAGATTGTGTATCTCCCCTATTTAAAAATCTTTGATGGCATCCCATTCCACTTAGAATCAAAACCAAACTCATTACAAGGCCTAAGAAATCCTACATTATCCAGGCTTTGCCTCCCTTTCTAGATTCTGCTTAACAACCATGCATCTCTTGGTCACAAAGTCTGTTGGCCTCTTTTTAGTTTTCAAAACACATAAAACATGTTCATTCTACAAGGCCTTTACATGTGTTGCTCCCTGTCCACAGAATACTCTTTCTCTGGTTCTTTACTTGAGAAGCCTTCCCATCTGAATGGTGTCCAAGTCACTCTCTAACACATCACACTTTTTAAAAATCTTTTTGGGATTGCTCTCAATCCGATTTTTTTTTTTTTTTAAGTATTTACTTTTCAATATTCTGGTCACTGCCTATCTCTTCAAGCTTTAAAACCCACCCCTCTTCACATTCCAGACTCTATTGCAATTGTGTTATTTCATGGAATGACCCATATTATTTCATCCTTTCTCCCTTTCTAAACACTGTTCCTTTTGTCTGTAATGTCTTCCTTCCTCTCCTTTTCTACATGACACATTTCCTGTTTATTTCTATGATGTGGCTGCAGTTGTTTTCTTCTTTATGGAGACTCTCTGATCCTCCAGTCTGATACAATTATCCTTCCTTTCGTGCCTTCATTATGTCTAGTACATACCTCTATTACAACATTCAACAGACTTTATTATATGTATTCATGTATATGTCTATCTCTTCTGCTATACCAGGAGCTCCTTTCAGGGAGGCATTATGTCCGTGTATAGATCTAGTTGAATGTTTTGCACACTATGATTTCTCATTAAATTCGAGTTGAATAAATGCAGTCTACAAGAATGAACAAATACCAGTGTCCAGTGAGTAGTATGAGATGGCAAAATTTGGTTAGGACTAAGGCAAAGGTTGACCAGCTTACAATGATCAGTCATGGAAACTGTTCACTTCTGGCACAGCCCATAATTGGGCAGCTAATAGATATTTCACACAGAGCTAAGACCATACAGACTTGGATTTCACTCAACTGATACCAGCTGGTTACTTCAGCAAATAACGGTCACCATTTTATAGAGAGATACTTTAGTAGTCAGAAAGATAGCCATCCTTGACACTATAAACTTCTTATTATCTAGGCTAAGGATGAGTATTCACTGTAAAATATACAGCTGTATCATTTTAGCCAATTATTCTGTTTCCTAAACTTGGTGCTTAGGAAGCTTGGCCTTTCCTCACATTTAAAGCTTGTATCTTCTGGTACTCCTCCCACAGGAATCCTAGTGAGGTTTCAGATCTTCTCCTTTGTCAATAATATGATTTATAGTTGCATGTACACTGTCTCTTACCTTCTCTAGTTAAAAAAAACTATGTATAATAACGCTTAGTTATTGCTATTTTTTCTTGTCCCCCTTTATTACGGGGGAAGTATCCATCTGTCTGATGTTATTATATCTATCCCCAAACCAATAAACAAAGGATAAATACTAGTAAATTTTTCTATAAGGAAATAAAAGAACAAACGACCAGAAAAATCAATGACTTCTCAACACCTAACTTATATCTCCTACACACAAAAATTGAATTACTGGGGGAGGGATCTCGGAAGGAATGGGCTTCCCCTTATAATTCTGGTGAGGGAAAAATATCTCCAATTAAGTCTGTTCCCTTTGCAAGAATATTTAAGAGAATCAAGAAGGGAAAAGAATGGTCCATGAACATTAGGTAGCTAGATCTTTTTGAAGTGAAGCTAAATAACATAGGAATTAAATATACCTCTTTGGGCCGGGCGCGGTGGCCCAAGCCTGTAATCCCAGCACTTTGGGAGGCCAAGACGGGCGGATCACGAGGTCAGGAGATCGAGACCATCCTGGCTAACACGTGAAACCCCGTCTCTACTAAAAAAATACAAAAATTAGCCGGGAGCGGTGGCGGACGCCTGTAGTCCCAGCTACTCGGGAGGCTGAGGCAGGAGAATGACGTGAACCCAGGAGGTGGAGCTTGCAGTGAGCTGAGATCCGGCCACTGCACTCCAGCCTGGGGGACAGAGAGAGACTCCGTCTCAAAAAATAAATAAATAAATAAATAAATATACCTCTTTGAAGTCTAGATGGGAAACTTAAACACTCTCTTGAAT
This sequence comes from Mandrillus leucophaeus, assembly GCF_000951045.1. Classification (NCBI taxonomy): domain Eukaryota; kingdom Metazoa; phylum Chordata; class Mammalia; order Primates; family Cercopithecidae; genus Mandrillus; species Mandrillus leucophaeus. The sequence goes on along the minus strand of NW_012100544.1, from coordinate 436,339 downwards.
TTTTTTTTTTTTTTTTTTTTCCCCAGGAAATGTTAGTATAAGTTTCAAACTGGTATCTTGGAAAATAATCTTTGGAAATACATCTCACTTGTAGGTTGGGATAGTGCTCACTCAAAAATAAAATTTAGGAAGGACCAAAAGAATATAATTTTTCTGTTTAGAGAATGGATGATCATAAGGAAAGCAAGGTGAAGTGCCCTTTAGCTGAAAAAAATATGTCACTTTTTTTCCATTGTACTTTAAAAATTTTAATTATGTCAAAAGTGAAGAAGATGCATGAGTAGTTTGGGTTGCCAAGAAAGCAGGTAAGACAGGCAAGTATTCAATATTGAAGACATTGATTTGATGGGATATGGTAGAATTTTGAGAGACCCATCAGTCATGGGTAAAACCACTTAGAGCCTTTTCTGGAAGATAATTCATTTTCTTTTTTCTTTTTCTTTTTTTTTATTTTTTAACCACCGTGCCCGGCCCATTTATTCTTAACTATACTTCTATGAGGGGTGGTATTTTTAGTCTCATGAAGACATTACATTTTAAAGCCTATTTCTTTTCACTATACCAGTAATTTCCAAAATTGTCTGCATGTACCCTTTGGGGTACAGAATTGAGAAAAGAAAATTTTAGAAGCAAACTGTGAATGAGAGAGGTTAAGTAATTTGTCTGAGATCACACACTTTAGCTTTTACATTTTCTGTTCCACTTATCTGGTCATACATTCCTTTGCTTCCAGTTTTCACTGGCTTTTCTATTAGGCTGTTTACTCAACAAACTATATGTTGACAGAGTGGAATACAATTTCCACCTGAAGGCTCTGGACTCCTCAACTGATGTATACCCAGAGACACTGCAGTGTCAGTCCACTGTAAATTCAAATTGCCAGTAATTATATGATATTCCAAGAATACTCAACAAGTCTGGGTTACTCTGATTAAACCAAATTTCTTCCAAATTCTCTGGAACTAAGAAGGGGGTTTCCCTTGGATTCCAGTGAAGGGTAAGAGGTCAGGTCTACGTTGGCACAAGAAGATCGGAGATTAAGGAATAATGATGTTTACTGGGCCCTCTCTCTATGTATGAACTTTTATCACCACCTAACAATAAAACTGGTACTATTTTCTCCACCTGAAATCCTTGCTTGACTTTTCTTTCTTGCTTGCTTGCTTACTTTCTTGCTCTCTGCTTTCTTGCTTTCTGCTTTCTTGCTTTCTTTCTTGTCTGCCTGCCTCCCTCCCTCCCTCCCTTCCTCTTTTCCTTCCTTCCTTCCTTCCTTTCCTTCCTTCCTTCCGTTTCTCTTTCTCTCTCTCTTTCTTGCTTTATTCTGTTTCTTTAAAAAAAAAAAAAAAAAAAGAGAGATTTTACTACATTGCCCAGGCTGGTCTTGAGCTCCTGGGCTCAAGCAATCCTCTTGCCTTGGCCTTCCAAAGTGCTGGGATTACAAGCGAGAGCTACCACATCTGGCCCTGAAATGTTTTTTCTTCCATTCTACCAAACCACGTTCTGCCTTCAAAAATTCTGTTGAAAAATCACCTTCTTCATAAAATCATTTAAAACATTTCCTCATTCCCTACCTGGTTCCATATGGCATTCACTATAGAAACCTCCTTAGCAATTCCCCTTTTCTCATATTGTCTATGTGTATGCGTGCGTGTGTGTGTGTATGTGTATACATACACACATAGGGGTGTGCATATATATACACACACACACATATATAAAAACACACACATATATATATATATAGAGAGAGAAAGAGTGCATTTATATGTTTTGTGCATATATTATATATATATACACACACACACACACACAGCGCTTTCCTGTTTCCCTAGAGACTGCTAAAAGGCTCATTCCTGAGGTTTCCTCTGTTTTAGATTTCACGAGGCACTATGCAATGCTTGCACATACTGGGTCCACAGTTAAAGCTACTAAATTTTTTTTCAAGCTCCAAAGGAAAAGTTGTCACCTTCTTTGTCTTTATACCTGATGGTGATAATTATCACTGACTAGTAGAGCTAAAGAAAGCTTAGGAATTACCTAGTTTGTTTTTCTTTTATCTTGTATTTATTTAACCACAGCATCTTTTTGACCCAGATTGAAATGTTTCTCAGAATCCAATAATGTAAAACAGATAAAAAGGTGTTGCCACTAAAGCAGAGTTTGGTGGCCCAGAGATCTGTCTGGTCAGCTCCCTCCTCTCTCCTCTGAAACCCCCTGTTGAAGACTGGGGAGCAGTTTTGAAACACTGATCTACAGCCTGTCCTTCATGGTGCAGATGTTAGGAGGTTCTATGCTCAAGGCCATTCAACTCGAAACGGCTAAGATGGAATTTCTTCCCATGTCAGTGCTACTCTTTTCAGAGGAGTGAAAGAAGACCATACTCCCAACTCCTAGATGTACATATGCCTAAATTTTCTAAAGTTAACTCAGCATTTATGTGATTCAGCATTAAACAGGGTTCTTTTACAAATGAAGACTTGGAAGTTATTTTTTTGTTTTCTACCTTTTGACTCTTACTTATTTTTCAATTAGACTGTATCACCAAGACCAATTTTAGAGACAATATCTCCTCTAATATTATATGAAAATCCTTTATTCATTCAAAAAACATTTATTGTAATCTACCATGAGCCAAGAACTATGCCAGGTACTGGAAATACAGAATTTTTTTTTTTTTTTTTAAAGAAACACTCTTTACCCTGAATTAGCTCATAGTATAGTGTGGTAGACATATGTGTGTCAATTTAAAAGTCTGTATTCTAGAATGTGCTCTTAAATAATTTTACTTAATCTCAGGTAGTATTTTCCTAATTGTTCAAGAATATTTCCCAGTATAGGCTTACACTAATGTTTCTTCTTGTGTAGATGCGACTATCAACAAGCCTCAGAGGTTTGGGGGATAAATTTTGTAAATAATAGAACATCCATAGATCTACAGACTTAAGTAACACAACTCCAAAAGATTTTTAAGAATTAAATGTGTTAATACACCTACAATACTTGTAATTATGCCTGCCAAATAGTAAGCGCTTAACATTAGTTATTACTCGTTATCATTGATGCTACTGTTGAAGATGATATTTTATCTATATTAAGTGAATCATATATCTAAATAGCTTTTTGTGGTGATTCTTAAAGGACTAGTTTCTGGATTTTGGGGGTATATGTGTGTGTTTGTGTGAATGTATGCATACACATCTGAAGTTCAATGAACATACAATTGGCAAATGAGTTATTAATGCCACTGACTTAAACTTTGCATGTCCTATGCTCTCAACACTTTTTAATGCTAATATACGTTGTTTCTTGCAGTCTTAGAACTCAGAGACATAATTAGCCTTATCTTAAAGATGTGGCTGATAAAGGTTGAATAAAATTTTCAGGCTGCCTCTACTTAGAAACCAGAGAGGCTCATCATTTTCAAGGAGCTGAAATGTAGACATCTCAATACCTAGACTCAGCCACTTTGTATCTTCAAGGAATGACGTAAAGATGCAATTGGCAGTTACAAATTATCTTCAGTGATGGTGGTATCCACTGTCTGTGGCTATGGTATCTATGGACCCATGTTCTAATCAGTTGGTGGTTTTGCCTTGACTGTGTTTCCCGGGTCCACCTTCACTTGGTTCCTGCCTAATTTTTGAGCCTGTTTCTCTAGCCTTTCCATTAATACTGTGAACTCTCTGATATTATCCTACTCCATTTCAAGTTCTATTGCTTGCACTGAAAAATCTTACTGATGTAGCCCTGTACTCAGAAATCAGGTGCAAGCTGCTAATATTTTTCACCTGGATTATTGCAATAGTCTGGGAGCTTTGTACTCACTGTTCTGTCTCCCTGAAATACTTTGTTGCAACATATTCACATGAGTAGCTTCCTTACCTCTTCAGGATTCTACTCAAACTCACCTGTTTGAATCTTATCAAGGAGAAGTTCTCTCATTACCCTATGCAAAATGGCCACCCACCCTAACACTCCTTATCTGTCCTCTTTTGTTCTCTTTCATTTTATTTTCTACAACCCTTGTATCTACTCAAAATACTTATTATAATCTGCTGGCACCAGTGGTATGTAAACTCCGTGAGAGCTCCAATACTCTTTTGGTGGCTTATATTTCCTGGAACCTAGTACAGTGCCTGGTATATATCAGGTACTCAACAAATATTTATTTTATGAATATATGAATGCACTTAAATTATGTTCAGATGTAATAATAAGAATAAGCTAAACACGTGCTACAGCTAATGCATCCATTTCCACCTGCCTCCACATCCTTCCTGATTTCTGTTCCTTAATCTGAACCAGCAGTAACCCATATATTTCTTTCAGCCTAGCTGTCAGTCTAAGGTGTGTGATGCAGTGGATTTCCCAAGAGTGAGGAAAGAAGAATTTGGTCCTGCTCACCACTACAAAATGCCTATTTGTTTCTCCTTTTATATTTTAATTGTTTAACTATTTGGGGAGGATTGTCCTGCTGTGGTAAATTTATAGTCATTAAATTGTCAAGTGTAACTGTATTATTTATTTATGGCAGGCACTGTAGGGGAAATGCTTGCTTTGCCACTGGCACCATCTGGCTTTGAGTGATTATTGTATTTTACCTGATAGTTTTTGGACAGGACTATCAGGGTGATGAATGGGTGAGAGTGGGAGGAGTTCAAACACTGGTTGAAAAAAGGATAAGAAACCTGTAGCAATAAGTCAGTTACCATGAGGCATTCTAAGCACTGAATAAGATAGAACATCCATTCCACACCCTGTTTGCATTCCCGGTTAATCTTCAAAGAGTCAACATGGCAAAAAACATTCCAAGATAAAAATAGCAAGATCTTCTAGAAAAGATTTAAGTTTCAATGCAAAAAGAAAAATCCTTTATGGTTACTGAGTATTACTGAGTATGCTGTGAATCCACATAGTTGTGGTTGTAGCTAAAATGCTGCATATTTCTTTTCTCAGCATCAGTGATTTATAAATAGAGAAATTTTAAAAAATGAATCTCTGAAAACATTCCAGAAGAAAATTTGATTTGTGGGAACTGAAGGATAAAATGTATAATGGCAAGTGGCACAATGTCAGACACTGGGTTCTGTGGTTATAACCTGATCTCAAATCAAAACCCAATGCCCCTGGCATTCTCAAAGCTGGATCATCAGAGGTTTTGTTCCAGATAGAAGTGAGGTCATAGCTCTGCTAATGTAAGGTAACTTCAGCATGTCTGAATCCATCTAACAGTCTTGTTGAGGCCAGGAGCCTAAAGAAGCTATTCGATCTTTTTTTTTTTTTTTTTGAGACGGAGTCTCGCTCCATCACCCAGGCTAGAGTGCAGTGGCACGATCTCGGCTCACTGCTAGCTCTGCCTCCCGGGTTCACGCCATTCTCCTGCCTCAGCCTCCCAAGTAGCTGGGACTACAGGCACCTGCCACCAAGCCTGGCTAATTTTTTGTATTTTTAGTAAAGACGGGCTTTCACTGTGTTAGCCAGGATGGTCTAGATCTCCTGACCTTGTGATCTGCCCGCCTCGGCCTCCCAAAGTGCTGGGATTACAGGTGTGAGCCACCGTGCCCAGCCAAAGCTATTCAGTCTTTTATCTTTCTCCAAGGAGAAACGACTTTAAAGTGTAGGTATTGTTGGCCCCTATATCATTTTTATCAACAGATCATCTATTGCTTTCATGGTATCTCAAGATTTAGAAGAAATTCAGAAGGCATCTTAGCTATGAGTTATTCATTTATTCACTAGGAAATCTTTATTTAGTGCCTACTATAAATTAAAGGATGTAGATAAATATATGAATCAAATATGTCCATTCCCTTTACAGGATTCATTAATTATTTTCCATGACATCCTTGTTAGGTTGGAGTTCAGGCTTTGGTGCAGTATCTCCAATATTTTTTGTGTTGATGCTAGTCATTTAATACAACACTTCTCAAGTGAGTAAAAGCAAATTAGCCTTCACTCAAAGTAGTGAGGCCCAATCAACTCTTGTCTACCCCTCATTCAAGAAGTCAGATGCAGGGATCAGAGAAGAATCAGAGTGGAAGTGCTGAACAGTTAACTTAGTGAACTCTTTCACCTTATCGTCTTGTTTTGGTTTCTGTCAGACTTCACTGTACCTGGTCATTCTTTGTGCTATCCAGAGATGGAAGCGAAATACTAAATTTTCATATTTGTAACCCAGTAAATACTAGTATCTTCGTGACAGAAAAACAAAACAAAAATGATCTAAAAGTCCCCAAACCTCTTAATATATTTTAGAACACTCTTTCTTTTTATTGAATGAAAACTTAACTCAGTTTAGTTTTGTTTGCATACACAAATCAAGCATTGGAATAAATATTAAGAGAGAAAATGAAATGACTATATCTGTAAAATGCTTAGAAATATCCCCAGAAAAATATTTCTTAAGGCTTTTCAGCATTGTCTGTGGCAAGATGTAAGGCATTTCAAGGTCTCATAAAATAAAAAGTAAAGTAGCATGCAAACATAGGCAGACACAAAACTCTAACTCCGGAATTTTAGGGATTTTTGAGATTTCTAGTTTGGGTTTAAGATAATGGTCAATTGTCACTTATTGGAACTTTGGTTTAATAATAATTTTAAAAAATTAAGTGTTGGACTAACTTTTAAAATTTTAAATTTACTCCTATAAGTAAACCATATTGGATTATGCCTCTTGCCAAGATTATTCTTAAACCATGATCTAAGAACCTCCTATTATTCTTTCACTGTCAGGATCCAGAAACTCAGTGCCAAGGGTAAGTCAGCCTTAGATAAACAGATTGTCTGGCCTAGGCCACCAATCTGTCCAACATTTGTGACCTATAAAGATTTTTTTCCTGCAAGCAGTTCTGCTTATGCCAACTGTTTATATGCACAGTGGAAACTTCCAAAGCTGTCATTTCCTAGGTTTGCTTTGCTTGTACAACTAATTACTACTGTGTTAGAAATTTTTCTCGATTTATTGGATCCCAGAAAGACTCAATTAACCAGTGCCTTTTGGTCAAGGATAGTAGCTGAAGAATAAGACCTCAAGATCACAGCATTTAAACTTTGCACAGTGCATCTTGGTGATATGACAAGGATTCAGGGATAAGCCTGATAGGCAATATTGCCTTATAGGATAGGTGGGGGCTCAGAAGGGTTCTAATGAAAGAGAAAAAGAGAGAGAGAGAACTTCAAATCATACTGAAGAAATAGAGGAAAGCAGAAGTAATCTAAGACAAAAGAGGGAAAGCCCTTTGGATATCTTGAATTAAATATAAACCCTCAGAAATATTTGCAGTGCTCTAAGTTAGTAGATTGTCATTTCTTTTGGAGGCGACATAATTAAAATGGACCCCAACCACAAGAGACCTCTCCATTAAGACTCATTTGCGATTTGGCACCAGATTGCAAATGAGTCTTAATATAAAATATGTGTCAGAATCCCTCTTCTCACTCCACTTTATATGTTAAGTATCTCTTTTCAGGAAACTAAACAACTAACATGTATTTCCTGAACCCCTACAATGAACCAAAGTCTATTAGAGGTAGCATGGGGCATTGTGTTGGGGGCAGAGGGATACAAATCCCACCAACAAGGAGGGTGCTATGATTTGAATGTTTGTTCCCCTCACATTTCCTCTGTTGAAATCCTCATCCTCAGTGTGATAGTGTTAGGAGGTGAGGACTTTGGAAGGTGATTAGGTCATGAGAGTGAAGCCCTCATGAATGGGATTAGTGCCGTTTTAAAGAGACCCCATAGAGCTTCCTTAACCCTTCTGCCATGTAAGAACATGAGAAGGCTCGGTCTATTACACAGAAGGCAGGCCCTCACTAGACACCGAATCTGCCAGCACTTTGATCTTGGACTTCCCATCCTCTGGAATGGTGAGAAATAAAATTTCTGTCGTTAACTACTGTTACCCAGTTTATGTTTGTTTTGTTTTTTAATAGCAGTGGGAACTAAAACAGAGAAGAAGGAAGGCTGATATTTAAGAAATATGTACAAATTAAGGAATAACACTCATAAAAATAACAAAACAAGGCAGTTTGTAATTAAAGTATACAAGTACTATAAAAGCTCAGGATTCACAGGAGGAGGCGGGGGAAAGTGAAAGCTTTAAAGAGGGAAAAATCTAGGAGAGTGCCCAGTATGAAGGGAGAGGAGAAGGCATTCCAGAGAAGTGGGATAACATGGGGCATGGTCATGGAGCCTTGAGGAGACCATGCTAATAAACCATAGCCAAAAAAAGAAAAAAACAAAACAAAACCCAACATGATAGGGCAAGAAATTTGTGCCATTAGCAGCTTTTGGCTAGGGGAGCAAAGTGATGTAAAAAGCATTTATGGCACCTGTGCATGTAGAATTGCATGGGAGACTGGAGGCAGGAAGCAAGTTAAGAGGTTATCATTTGAAACATGTGTATGGAAGACAAAATGAAACCATGGACTAGAGTGTTCATAATTGAAATATAAATGTGAAATGAATTTGCAGATCTTTTGAAGAAAAATGGGTCATTTTCAGTGCCTGTGACACATGAAGAAAAGTCTCTGCCAATACATGTGGTCCATGACCCTTTCAGTTTGGCTAACCAGTTGTCTTGTAGTCTAGGCTGTATGACGGTATGACAAGGCTCGTCATGGAAGTAATCCTTCTTTTACGCAATACACTGGGCCCTTCTGCAGATCTACTTGCATTCCATTTTTATTTCCCTAATTCTTGGACTGCTGGCTGTATACCTCAACCTTCTTTTCTGCTTCTGACTCCTTTAGGTAGACCCTATCTGATATGCTGTCCTTGCCTCTGGGACTGGGACTCCTCTATCCACTGGACTCTATCTCCTGCTCTGTTCTCTATCCTTGGACACCATCTTCAGCATTGAATTCCATTGTCCCATTTCCAACCTATTGCACCCTATAAGCCAGGAGAATCCCCCTAACTTGCCCTATGATGGGTGGAGAAATAAATATGATTATAATATTTCTAGCTTAGATTTACTGGAATGGATGGGCTATTTGCAGAACTGATAAAAGAAAGAACTGATTTGGTGAGGAAGACAATGATTTTTATTTCCAGCATGGCCAGCATGAGGAAAACGTCCAGAAAGAAATGACTAACTGAAGGTCCGGAAGTGGAGGCAGAGGGTACAGGGGGCAAATGACTCAAAGGCTGATTGAGAACTTATTCATCTTCATGGCATTAGTTGAGGAAGGGTTAGAAAGAAAAGAGCTGAGAGAAGGGCTTACTCACCCTTCAATAGCAGAAGATACTTCATTAAGAGAAAAAGAAAGAGAAGTTAGTAAAAGCATATGGGATCAGGGAAGCCAACAAAAAGAAAGCTCTAAAATAAATGGTCAGTACTATTAAATCAGAGTGATTAAGAAGGATGAGAATGGAGAATAGACCATTGAATATAGGAATAAAGAGACCATTGATAACCTCCAAGTGGGTAGTTTTGTAGAGTAGTGAGGATGAAAGCCAGATTTTAAAGGCTTAGAAGAGGATTGAAGTGGAAGAAATACAGATAACTGGCATAGACCACAAATCTAGAAATTTGGTATTTCTCTCAGTCAATTCCTGCTGCTACAAAAATAATCACAGATTGGTTCAAACCATATCAGTGTTGAATGGAGAAAGAGAAATGTGATTGTAATGAAAAGGTGCTATTTTTCAAGGTAGGGAGAAACCTGTGTTAAAGCAAAGGGAATAATAGAGAAGGGAAGACTGAAAGGGTAACAGAAGAAATCAATGTGACATTAGAGAAGGGATAAGTTCAAATGTTTAGATCTCAGCAGAGTTCCTTGTGGAAAAATGATATAGCTTTGAAACAGAAAGGAAAAAGAAAAGGACAAGAAATGGGATGGTTTATATTCAGGGGATCCTGTCAAAATCCTGAATGTTGATGCTGCATGTGATGACTCCCACCTTTAATCCCAGCTGCTCTGTCGGGTGAAGCAGGAGAATTGCTTGAGGCCAGGAGTTCAAGACCAGTCTGAGCAACATAGTGAGACCCCGTCTCTAAAAAAAAAAAAAAAGAAAAAGAAAAAGAAAAGAAAATCCTGAAACCCTCCCCTCTTTTTTCCCTTAGTGAAGAACCTTGGTTGGCTGTTCAGAGTAAAAATGGGAAAGCAAAAACCCTCAGGGGAGTTTACTAACTGACAGGAATGAATTAGGCAACATTTTCCCAAGTGTTCTGTGGATCACCTGACAGTGTCTCCTGGAGAAGGTTTTTAAAATGATCTCTGGAGGAGACACTTCATTCACAAGGTCCTCAGATGATTATGATGCTTGCAAACGTCCAGGAGTGAGTGCCTTGTTGGAGGTGGAGCCATCTTGAAAACACTGACTAATTTAGGAACCTAGCGGGAAGCTACATTGTCTCTCATCCTGTGGTTATTTTTCTCTTCACATCCCTCACAGGGCTCCCTTCACTGGGTGTATTTCTATGGTAAAGAGTGCAACTTATCCCAGCATACACCAGCATAAGCTCTTGGTTAGGTCCAAAATATCAGGGAGGGCACTATAGTATACCTACAACCCAAAAGAAAACCTCAGTACTTATTATGTGCACACATGAAGTTTCAGAAGAATGTAAACCATGTATTTTTTATACTGAAATTACCTTTCAGTCCATTAAGAGTTTATTTGGGGTAGCCATATGGGATCCCCTTCTCTCTGTGAGCCCTGTTTCTTTTCTCTTTCCCTCCCGTACCATTTCCTATTCTTCTGTTCCTCCTTCTCCCCAATCCCACTTCCATCTTCGACTTGAGTGGGGACATTAGATCTTAATGGTTCTGCGCATTGCACTGAGCTCTACCCTAGAGACTCAGCACTAGATTCTGCAGACACTAGTCAACACTAGAATCTGCACATGTGGAAGATCCACAGGTGCTTTCTTGCTAACATAACCATCTCTAGTAGCATAACTTTGATATATAACTATTATTTTTACAAGTCACCATTTCTTACTCTAGTCTTACTCCTTCTAAAAATTAAAAGGGAAGGAAAAGGTGTGTGGAAGAAAGTAAAATCTGGACAGGCATGGTGGCTCTCGCCTGTAATCTCAGCACTTTGGCAGGCCAAGGTGGGAGGATTTTTTTGAGCCCAGGAGTTCCATACCAGCCTCGATAGTGAGACCTTGTCGCTACAAAAAAAAAAAAAAAAAAAAATCAAAAAATTATCTGGGCATTGTGGCATGCCTCTGTAGTTCCAGCTACTTGGGAGGCTGAGGTGGGAGGATTGTTTAAACCTAGGAGATGGAGGCCACAGTGAGCTGTGATGGTACCATTGCACTCCACTCTGGGAGAGACCTTGTCTGGAAAAAAAAAATAACAACAATAATAATAAAGAAAGTAAAATCCAATTCTGTCACACCGAGAAACCTTTTATTGTTTGGAACCCATATGCCAGGAGGCCCTCAGTAAAGCACGGTCATTGGAGGTGGGGTTCTGTAACATTATGAGTTTCTTGCTAAATGAAGTCAAGTCTCCCTCTCTCTCTCTCTCTCTCTCTCACATATGCATGCAAACTCATGCACATACGAAAGACCTGTTGTTTGAAAAGTTAAGTGTTTGAAAAGTATATCATTTGTTTTTAATTTGTTGTATGAATTTTTTTGTTCATTTGGCAGGATAAATTTTACTACCAGTTATCTAGGATGAGAGGGAGTCAACTTTGAACCCTCACTTGTTGCCTAACCTTGGCATCAAGAGAAAAATCTATCCTAAACTCAGTTCATATGTACATTTCTATATTTTTCTTTCCTCTTGCTGCATTCCATTTTATTTACCAACATAGAAATAGAAGGTTGTAGTTTCTCTATTTCCTTTTTCTGATAAACACCTCAAAAGAATATAGTAATTTCCTCCATTTTTATCTGGCCCATGCTTTTCTTAAACACATGTAATCTGTTCTTCCCTCCCTCCCCCACTGTTCGAAAATTGCTTTCCCTGAGGTCCCTGGTGGCCTTGTAATTTGCATTTGCAAATTCTCAGCCTTCACTTAACATTTTTGCATTGACTCTGCTGAACACCCCTTCTTAGGATCCTCTCTACTCTTGGCCCCTGTTCTGGCGCTCTTCAATTGTTACTCCCCTCCTCTAAGCTGGCTTTACTTTCTCCTCTGTCTTCTAAATAGAGGCGATACAAAAACACAATCTTAGTTTTTCTGATCTTTTATTTTTAATTCTCTCCATTAGAATTTTCTTCCACCTCCATAGCTTCAACTATCACCTTCTCATAAGACACTCAAGTTTATATTTCCTGTACTGAGATGCTTCTAGTTGCTTACCAGGTGTCTAGTTCCTTCCAAACCTTCACCATTAAAACTGAGTCCGTCACCTTTCCCCAAAATCCATCTTTCCCTTTGAATTCTCCACAAATAAACTGTGCCGCTCATTTAATTCTGAAGATACTATCTTTTGTATTATTTATTGAATGCTTTCATTTGTTGTTACCATATGTAAACAGTAATTATTTTGAGGGAAAGAATTGTATTTTCTACATCTCTGTATTCCCGTATTCCTGATGATTCTTATCCAGCACTCGCGTGTGTGTGTGTGTGTGTGTGTGTGTGTGTGTGTGTGTGTGACAGAGTCTTGCTTGTTGTCCAGGCTTAAGTGCAGTGGTGGCACCATCATAACTCACTGCAGCCTCAACTTCTGTGATCAAGCAATTCTCCCACTTCAGCTTCCCGAGTGACTGGGACTGCAGGCATGTGCCACCATGCCCAGATAATTTTACAAACTTTTCTGCAGAGACAGGCTCTCGCTCTTGCCCAGGCTGGTCTCAAACTCCTAAGCTCAAGTGATCCTCCCACGCCAGCCTCACAAAGCACTGGGATTACAGGCATGAGCCTCTGCACCCAGCCTCCTATGCGGTGTTCAATAAATTATTTTTATTAAGATGTCTCAGTTAAGTTCCTAATATCTTCCATATACTTCTCACTGTGGTAATTTTTGAAAGGCTTGATAGATTTTGATGAAAATGAATAGATATGAAGTGTAATTTTAGTTCAGACCACCATCTTGAGACAAATAGTAGCTACTAAATGTACTGACAGGAGAATTTCTATAACTTATTAACAGTGGATTCTGTACAATTTTATACACCCCTGCAACTGAATGTGTTCTGCTATTCAGAACTTCTGAAAGAGGAAGTTACCAGCCAAAGAAATTATAAGGCAAGTTGAAGGATCTAGTTAGGTTAGACTAAGCAGACACTCAAATGAGAGGTAAGGCTGAGCTAAAACTTCAAGACTGGGTTTCTATACCTCATCTGGGAGAATACTGACAACAGGGCATATACATTTTTGTCTTTCTGCCCAAAATATGAGGTACTGGGCTGGGTGCGGTGGCTCATACCTGTAATCCCAGCACTTTGGGAGGCTGAGGGGGGCAGATGACTTCAAGTCAGGAGTTCAAGACCAGCTTGGCCAACATGGTGAAACCCTGTCTCTACTAAAATTACAAAAAAATTAGCCGGGTGTGGTGGTGCATGCCTGTATTCCCAGCTACTCGGGAAGATGACGCATAAGAATCGCTTGAACCTAGGAGGCGGAGGTTGCAGTGAGTTGAGCTCTTGCCACTGCACTCCAGCCTGGGTGACAGAGTGAGACTCTGTCTTAAAAATAAAATAAAATAAACAAAAGGGTAATTTTTCCAATGTCAAAGGAGACTAGAAAAAGTTTTTGAAGAATGGTGTCTGCCTCCACTTTGTGTGGCAGAGTGAAATACCACTATTTCACCAAGGGTAACCTCTGCCTCCTCAACTTTTATTTCTCCCAAGACTAAGTTTATAGATTCTTAGAATTAATGAGTTGAAAAAGACTTGGCCATCTGGTTCAAATCCCTTGTTTAGAGACTTGCCACCTGCTTCCTAATCCTGGTTGTATGTTAGGTTTTCTAATCTTGCCTCTGGGCCTTATCTCTGAAGTCCCCACTCTGCACTGGCCCTAGAGTTTGAGTAATTCCATCCAAATGTAGATATTGCTATTATATTAAAAATAACACTTTGCCTTGTTCATGTTTAATGAATTTTCCTATGAAAGACAGATTCATGTATCACTTTTCAGATACTTAACATATGAAATTAAAAAAAAAAAAAATTGAGCCCTAATGAACATTTTCTACAATACGTGGATCAAGAGTAGGGAGAAAATACTGGTCTCCACATCTCCCCTTCCCACTCCCCCAACATCAAATCCACTGTCTATAGGCATTTATGCATTCCTTCTGTGATAGGATGATTTTGCCTCTTTTAAGGCTGAAAAATTCAATTCAGTTGACTCTCACAGATTTGAAGTTTTCTGCTGTGGTATAAAAAATATATCCATATTACAATTGTTTTCACTTTAATTTATCAGTTGGCCACAATATGTATAAAACAGAATTGCCTGGTGCTCAGAATAAAGTACCAAGTGATTCAAATATTGACTATTCTATTCAATTTCAATATAAACTTAAGCAAGTCACATACTTGTCCACTTATCCAGTAGATGAAACAGCAAAGGAGGAGAGTTTATCTGAAAAGTTCTTCTCTGGAGAAAGATACTTAGAAAATACAAATGGTCCTTACTGAAGAGCCCAGCTCATCCCAGGAAGATCTGAGGAAAAGATGAGCAGACCCAGTGCTACTTCAGCTCACCTCTCTTAGCAGTCTTTTTTTTTTTTAAAGCCCTGTTTTAATTGAACACTATGTTCCTGAGTCAAAAGAGTGCTTCAGTAAATCCGCCTTCCTGGGGCATAACGAATCACACACAGTCACACTTTCAGAAAGGCAAATCCTGCCAAACGTTGGCTGGACAAAAGATGGCTTTTTTTTTCCCTCCAGCAAAAATTACTCCAATTGCTTGAGAAAGAAACACAGTATGTTTATCCCTGTTTACAGATGTTTAGCCAGTGCCCCTTCAGAGGGTCATGTTCCTATAAACAGCATCATGATAATTATATCCACTGCTGCAAAGAACAGATGTGTAAATTGGTGGTTTCTTGGGGGAAAATAATACCAAGTCCATTTTCCAGAAATGTACACAGTACAGTGCAGCTGTAACATTCTGTGCAGAGGTCTCATTAGTATCTATTGCTGAGTGAGGTGACATTTAAAGAATATGGAAATTCATGGGGTGGCATCTAGCAGGGAAGTCCAGAGACACCTAGGAAATGATTCAGATGTTTTGGTATATGTAAAAATTTCTAGTGATATTGGGCAAATCTCCACATCTAAAGAAAGTAGTAAAAATCTTCGATTATAAAGTTTTCCAGGAAAGAAATACGTATTGAGTAGAGGGAAGGATTAGGAAACTTCTCATGCCCCACACACCTCTGAGATCTGTGTAACTTAGATATGAACTAAACTTTAGTGAGGTCAGGTTGCATCAAGGTGGTCAAATTCTTGATCTGTGAACACCAGAATATTTCTAAACTCATTGCTGAAGGGTCTGGCAGGGATCAGGGTTCCTGAAACTAGAGTCAATGGTTCCTTATTTAAAAAGCCAATGTTACCTTGCACACAAGAATTAGATGAAATCCTTTCTACTAATGAATTTATTTTGTTGTAGATACTTGCTTTTCCCCAGAATATGTATTTATGTGACTATACAGTAATCAGTATTATCCCTAAAAATTAAAACATAACACTAACGTCAGTTTATTGTATTAGAATAGCTATTGAACAGGTCTGTTATTGCAAATATGCATATCACTATAAGCTTCGCTATCTTCTCTCTGTATAATTCTCTTAAATTATGTCAAATATGTGCAGAATATTATACACAGGGATCTAGTGTCTGCCTAAAGGATGGCATTTCTCCTGAACTGGGCTATCTGTACCTTCACATGTACCAAAACTTTGCATAAGACCAATATGTATTTCATAACTTAGTAAATGTGATAAAACACTGAAAGTTAATTTGCATTTACACTGAATATTATAATATTCAATGACATTATGCAAAACTGGGGGATTTTGCTTCTGGGACAGAAAAGCATAATCTAGTTTTTTCAAGCTATGCTTTTATAATTCCACACGAACTACCCAGGAGGACCAAGGCATGTTAGAATGATTGAAATACAACAGGAACAGTTTAGTCTGCTAATCTGGATTTTTCAGGCCTGGGATGGAAGGTTAATAAATTGAGACCTGCCACATGCCTTAGTCCAAAGCATGCCTTTGACACTAATGATCTAATTCAGTTATCTACTTTGTCCAAAATTCAGCCATCTCATACTCCATGCCCTGGGGACTTAAACAAAAATACAGGAGGTGGTGAGGGTAGCCCCAGATCTATCTGGGGCTCTACTGACTCACTCTCTTGGTCTGAGTTTCAATGGCTATGAAATGACATGGTGTGATGGTCTCTTCTAGGCCTTGTGTCTTATGTTCAGTGGGTCTGTGCATGCTGGAATTTAGAATAGCGTTTCTTGGTCATTTGAGTGGGATAGCGGCTGCTGGGTATCCACTTGACTTGAAAGTAAAGAGGTAATAGGGTAGAAATAGAAAATTCTGAACTGTTTGAAATAAGATCAAGGAAGCTGTTTCCAAACAGGACTGTGGTTCAGGTCTAAGGACCACAGATGCAGCCCACTAGCACATTTACTAAAATACAGTTTGGGCTCTTTATACCAGGCTCCCTCAATCAGCATCTCTGAAAGTTGAACCTATGAATCGGATTTAAACAAGCCTCTTTGGTGTAAATATGTATACTGAGAGTGGGGAACTCCTGATCTATTTAAAAGAGGACTTTTTTCTGCTAATCCGAAATCTGGTTGGGAGAAAATTATGTTATCTACTTAAACTTTGATTCTGTAATAATAGTAACGTTATCTTTCCATCGTTCTCAGAAAGTAAAAGTGTGAGTATCAGTGGAACAGCCTCTTAGAGAAGTTTCTTAGAAAAACAAGCCATTCCCTAGTAAAAAATGGATTGTATTTTAAAAATAAATTGTTAAACTTGAAACATAAAACACTTTCCCTACAGAAATATCCTAAAATTTCCAGACCTGTCTGTAAAACTCAGATTGATCCAAAATGTAACTGAAATTCTATGTTTGTAATGGAAACAGAAGAAAATAATGTTCCTGGGCTTTGGAGTGTAATAGAACCATTTCTTCATATATAACTTCATTAAAAATGCAAATATATAAAAAACTATATACACACATATTTGTGTGTATATATAATTTCCCTTTTCTAGTCTACAAGTATTGTGCTAGGCCCCCTCAACAGTACTGAGAATGAAAATTATAGCAAAACTCTTTTGTATTAGTTACTTTTGTGTCAGAATGAGATTCTCAAGATAAATGAAAAGAGGTATGGAGAAAATGATTTCTCATGATGGGCAAAGGTTGGAAGAAACACCATGTGGGGAAAGGGCAAAGATAAAACAGATAAAGAGAGAATAAAAGAGGAAATGAGTGGCTTATGTGAGCAGGTGATGAGCTAAAGTGGAAGTGTAGGAGAGGCGAGCTGCTTGGGTCTAAGGAGAAAGACTGCTTGGGTGTGTGTTCACCCACAGGCCGAAGAAAGGAACACTGGGTGAGAATGTGTCAACTACCCATAGTTACCACCAGATGGTGAAACTGATCCAGGGCCTCTTGGGTGTTGATCAGTTTATGGGGAGGTGGGGAGAAGACTGTCTTTCACTTGTTAATTCATTAATTTCTTTCGCAAATATTTTTTCAGTACCTACTAAGTCCCACAGACTATGCTAGGAGCTGCTGTTAAAATGACAAACCAGATAAGGTCACTGCCCTCAATCAACTTACAGTTGGGTGAGAAGCTATCAGGTACAAGTATGGCCCTAGAACAAATTAGTCTTAGATTTCTAGTAAATAATCTTATGTAATGAGATTTGGCCTTGCTCCTTTGGTGACTTACCTGAAGGAGCCCCAGGCAAAACCAAAAGAAAGGCCCAGGAGTTCTTTTTCTCTACCATCCAGCCCATACCTCAGGGCAGCACCTGGCAGGCTTCTCTTCCCTACCCCTTGGTCTTTCATAATCCAATCTTCAGTCTTCCCTTAACTAAAAACGTATTTGCCTTTGGCCTCTTGCCTTCAAAATGTTTATCTTTGCTTGTCTGTTTTTTGAGACAGGGTCTCCACTCTGTCGCCCAGGCTGGAGTGCAGTGGCATCATCACGGCTCACTGCAGCGTTGACCTCTGGGTTCAAGGGATCCTCCAACCTGTCAGCTTCCTGAGTAGATGGGACCACAGGTGTGCAACACCACACCTGGCTTTTATATATATATTTATATATACACATATTTATAACATATATATAATAATATATTTTGTAGACACAATTGCCTTATGTTGTCCAGGTTAGTCTCGAACTCTTGAGCTCAAGCAATCCTCCCCACCTCCACCTCCCAAAGTTCTGGGATTACAGACGTGAGCCACCGTACCCAGCCAAAAACGTTTATTTTGATTGGATGACTGGTATTAATCTGATTAACCAAAGAGACAAAGTATTACTAAATTCCTCATCCTTGGTAACATTTCCATGTTAGGTGTTTTCTATTTGTTTTTTCTTTTCCCTAATGGTGTGGCCTAGTAACAGTTAACCTTCTTTAGGGTATTACGTACCTTCGACATATAGAAAAGCTATGAACATTCAACACTGAAATAATCATATAAACTAAATATACTGCATACTACTTCAGGGATACTCTGAAGCTCATCCTTAGACCCAGACTCAAACAAAACAAAATACGATTTCAAGAACTGACACAAATCGTGGGAGTTTAGAGAACAACGTGACGGGCAGCAGAGGAGAGGTCAGGGTTGAAGCAAACTTTTTTTTCCCCCCCTAAGTAGGGCTAGTTCTGGCTTGTCTTCCTTCTCCCCACTTTGCTTCTTACTCTTGGACTTACAAACTGTCTGGTTTCCCTTCTCCAAGTCAGGGCTTCGTTTCTCTGCCTTGGCCTTCCTGCCCCGCCTTCTGCGTTCTGACTCCATGAGCCCCTCTTCGCGTCTCATTTTCTGCCTGCTTTAGGCGTTCCCTCGGCGGCTCAGAGTGTGATCTCATCTCTTTGTTTCTCCCCGGCTGCCGTCAGTCAGCGGCTCTCTGCGCCCCCGCCGCGCGGGCTCGGGGCCGTGCTGCGGGCGTGGCCTCGGCCGCAGAGACTCTGGGGACCGCAGGGCGTGGCGCGGCCTCCGCCCGCTGCCCGGAGCGACCCCCAGAGGCAGCCACCGGGCGCTCGCCGTCCGCGAGGCCCCTCCTCCAACTCTGCAGAACTCCGGGGAGGCCTCGTGCTCCCCGAACACCCGGGAGTTCGCTTTCATTTTAACGAACCTCCACAATCTCTTGTTTGGGAGATAATTGCTTCTTGGAGAACAAAAGCGTCAGCCCAGAGCCCCAGGTCTCTCCACGGGAGGAGGGCACCCAGGGGCGATGCACCGGGCTCTCGCCTTCGCCCTTCTTGGCCCGCTGGCCTTCACCTCCCACCCGTAGCAGCAACTGCAGCCAGCTTCCGCGGACTGAGCAGCCCTGGGTCAGCCAAGGTTAAGCAGCGGGTGGAGAAGAGGAGAGAAAGCTGGGTCAATTGGAAGTAACCTTCTCGTCCCGCCCAGTTTTTCCTTGCTTGGAGGCGGCAAAAAGCACTTTAGCATTCCTCGGACTGTGCGCCTCTTTCTCTAGCAGGGCCAAGGGAGAGGAAGAGCGGCCGGCAGGAAGGTTTCTTTGTCAGCAAAAGCGGACCTTTGGAAACTAAACAGCAATACCCTGTCTTTAGAAGACAGCACAGGAAAGAAAAACAGCTAAGGAGTCAAGGTCAGAGACTCCATTTGGAAAACAATGGCCCTTCTTGATTATTACAATTTTTGAAAAGTTTTCTAAGCTTTTTCATTTGAACTTTCCATTTCTCACTATGAAATGTAGGTTCTACAGACAATTACACACAAGTTTCTTTTTCAGGGGAAGAGGGTAAATGAAACAGGTGGAAAGAAGTGAAATGATTGTAGACATGGCCAAATTTAGACTTGGTGTGAGATTTCCTCTTCGCTTGGAAACACATGGCACCAGCATGCATTTGTTCATTCATTCAATAATGTGAATGAACATTGAACACCACGATGTGATGGGCTTTGTCACAGGCTGTAAGTGGCTTCAGGTCCACATGAAAGGGGAGCCAAAAATTAAAATAAAACATTAGAGAGAGAGAGAAAAAAAAGGGAAGAGCGGCAAGGTGTCAGGCAGCAAGCTTCTTGGGGTCAGAATGGGTCGCCATCCCTAAAAGCTGATGACTGAACAACTGAGACCAACGAGTGTAGACGGGCAGTGGAGAGACAATACTGCATCTGCCAGTGATGAGTGTAGGAAGCTCATGAGGGTTAGAACCTTCCCTCTCAGTTTACTGACCTCTTTTCCTTTTTAAATAGGTTGAAGCCAACTGTGGTAGAGGATAACAGTGATTCGCATATCTTATTTATTTATTTTTAGCAGCCCCCTCCCCCGCAACTAGGACAGTGAGTTCCATTCAGATTTTCAACACAGCTGAAAACTTGGCTTTAGAATTTCTGAAGGAAGGCATTTCTTTAGAATCTTTCACTTTTTCATCGCAGAGGCTTGGGGGAATGTTTAGCTTTTTGCTGAATCATGAAGGGTTTGTTACTGCATTCTGAGAGTGTAGGAATTAGGTGCCTAAAGAAAGGTGTCTGCTTTCCTGTCGAGGTGGTTTATTTAGCAGTTCATAGAAGCGTGCGGGTCAAGTCATCCTGAACTGTGCGGAGTCAAGGGTC
This sequence comes from Mandrillus leucophaeus, assembly GCF_000951045.1. Lineage (NCBI taxonomy): Eukaryota > Metazoa > Chordata > Mammalia > Primates > Cercopithecidae > Mandrillus > Mandrillus leucophaeus. The sequence continues at coordinate 415,623 of NW_012100544.1, read as the reverse complement.
CTGCCGCATGGGAGGCTGGCCAGCTGAGAAGTTTTGTGCTCTCTCAGTTTGGTGATCCTCATGTTGTATACATATTCCAAAATTTCCAGTAATTATATACATATAATTACTTATATATATGTAATTTCACATATATATGTAAAATTTTAGAAGATAAGTGACAATACAGGCCAAAGTGTGGGGGAGACACTGTCCATTCCAGATACTAGAATAAGATCACAGATAACTTCTTAGATGTTTCTTTTCTAGGGAAGTAGGGAAACGGAACATATATACATTTGCACACAATTCAAACTTACACTTTGAATGTCTGTCTTAAATCTCCTAGTCAACTCCCTTAATGTACAGACAAAGAAACAGGCCCAGAGAAGTGAAGAGACTTTCATAAAGTCGGAGTCAGGTTGGGATATGTCAGGCCTGGCCGCCTTGCTGCTAATTATTTCTTGCTGCTAATTATTTCTCTGAATTTTATAATAGAGGCACCTCTGAAACTGTCTGAAACTTTTCATTTAAAGAGATGTTCAAAAAGAACTGTAGATTTCTCAGAATGGGTGTGTTTAGTCTGAGTGTTGTGGGCCAGTGTATTTCATCTTTGAATGTGCAAAAGATTTATTAAAATGCAGATCCTGGTTCAGTGGGCCTGGGCGCGGCAACAGTCTGCATGGCCAGCCCAAACTGCCCTTAGTGGTGCAGATGTTGCTGGTCCATATGTGGAACGGCTAGGCTGTAGACAGCATCTTTCCTTCTTGCCTTTCCTTCTTGCTGGGGGAACAGCCCTGGGGATTTAAGAAGTCCTTTTTGTTGCTGTTACCAGGTCACTGTGCTCCCTTAGCTAATCTGGATACCTTTCACTGCCTTGTCTTCATCCAGATCTGAGATATTGTTAGAAATAGTCCCTAGAGACAGGTGTCTTGAGCTGGAGGGTGCGATCCTTTGTCTAGTGACTTAGCACCATTTAACTTGGTTCCACAAAATGTTTCTGTCACACATAAGCAATTTACTGAACTCAGATGGTTAAAAAAACTCTTTTTCCCTCCACAAGTGTCCTCCCAGCTGCAGCTTATTGCACTCCCTTGCAGCTGGGAGTGCAGCTGGCATGCTGCTAGCTCACCGGCCTGGCGCTTCCACTGGAACCCAGCGAGTTTTTTGTGCTTTTTTTTCAACACTGTCTTCTGTCCTGCACTTCTGCATGTGATGTCTAGATTTAGCTCTAAGTGCCTTTGTGCAGCATCTGAGTTGAGCAAGCCACTAAGATATAACTGGGCAGAGGTTCTTCTAAGGCAGGCAAACTTCAGTGTCACCCATTTCTCGGTTTTCTGCAGTTTGCCTGCTTTGGAAGGGTGGTTTGACTTAGCTTTGGTTTGTCAAGCCCACCGAGCTTTGATATGACTTCGAATTGCAAGTTTGGCCTGGGGAGAAGCTAGGGCTTTTTTTTTTTTTTTTTTTTTACCTAGGAGCTGTCAAATTGCAAACCACAGAGCATGCTCACAAGAGAAGTGGCAAGGGCAGATTGGGACCATTTCATGAATTTCTCAAATGCCAAAGCAATGAATATCTTCTTAGCTTGATAAGCAATGGGAATGTCTAAAGTTTGTTTTTGGTGGGGGTTGGGGGGAAGGGGAAGGGCATATTGTAATGAAACCACAATTCTATTTTAGCTTACTCTGATAAAATATGTTGCACAGAGTGGAAGACAGACTAAGGAGGAGAGCTTCTTAGAGTGAATGTTATAGTGTTAGCTTTTCTTGTCAGTTTTAAACCTTAAAATATGAGAACAGTACTCCTAGGTAGAATTTCTGACATTTGGTAAAAGGAGAATCTTTGTCTAGGTCCTCCCTGCATACCCACTGCACTATTGCCACCAGCTACCTCTGTTATTGCCTTGATTCTCTGCAGTGATTTAAATCTTCTGTTGTATGTTTCTTGGGTGCTTCCATATCATGGCATAGTCACACAGATGCATACTCATTTACCAAAGGCTGCAGAGGTATCAGGCCACTTTGGTTCAGCTTACTGGGCTTTGATATGACTTTGAATTGCAAATTAGGCTTGGGGAGAAATTAGGCAATTTTCTACCTAGGAACTGTCAAATTGCAAACCACAGGGAGAGTTGGATACTGGATTTTTCTGGGAATCAACTTTCCTAGTCTTGGGTATAATTCTAAGCTGATACAGTAATATGGGGAATCCTTGGTTTCTGATGAGTAAATCAGAATCCCGGTAAGAGTGGCGACATCACCTCTTGAACTCAGGAGAGTCTCCACCATGCAGCAACACATCTGTAAAGTTCCCCATTGTTGGAGTTTCACTAATTTGGTGCTCTGTACATCCCTTTGGGCCGTGTGATGTCACTTATGAGAGGGTGATGGCACATCTCATAGTAGTGTATATATCAAGTGGAAAGTTATTTTCGTTGACCTCAAGACCGCAGAATTAGACAGTATCTCCCTATTTTTATCTAATTTAGCCAAATTCTTTCATTCAAAGATGAGATTATTATTAATCACTGAATGCAGGTTCATATAAATTAATTCAGGAGTTGTAAAATTTGCTTGCCAGCTTTCCAAACCAAATAAAAGGGAATTTTCTTTCTTTGATGGCTCCAAAGGGTTTGGGAGGTGTGCTGGTGCTCTGTACCATGAACTACACAGTCATCAAACATATACAACACTTTCCCCACAACCTTTGCTGCATAAATAATATGATACTTTTTGAGTATCATTCGATTCAGAGCAATTTGTATGGCATGCATGAAACAGCTCTAAATGGATTTCCTTATATACCTCACTATGATTGTGAAAAAAGGAACAGGAATAGTTGGTTCAAGTAAAAAGCAATGTTTAATTCAGGAACTCAGGCTGAATTTAAATCCTCACACTCAGGAATAAATTGCAGAACCTTCTCTTTACCACCTGCTCAACCCCTTCCTTCTGATAAGAATGCATAAGTCTGACTCTAGTCCATTCATTTGCTTTTCTCATTTATTAAATAGCCGTAGTTCCTGACCTGATGCCCTCTCCCTCCCTCTTCTCCCAGTATTGCTTTCCTTGCTGTCTGGTATTTTTCTCTCTCGCTTTCAGAATTAAAAGGGAACCTGGTCTCTGGGATGTTTTCAACATCTCAAGTGTGAATTTTCCCTGTCAAAATCTTCACAAGGAAAATGAGTCACAGCATCACCTAGGTGACGAGGTCATAACACCTCGGCCCTTGCTTAAAAAATTTATTTCTACTTTTCTATTGTAAAGAGATCTCAAAACAGGAAGATAAAATTGGAGTGACAACTCTGCAGCCTAGTCTTTTAGACAGTGAACTAGGCCAGCATTGGCAGACACTGACGATGACAAAGTCCTGCTCTGAGTTATCCCACCCTGCACTCCACTTTTTACCTTGCCTGGGAGACTTGAGGAAAAACCTTCAGAGAGCAGATTGGCCTAGTCCTCATTCACTTGGCTTCTTGACTTTCTGGCTTTCCAGGGTAATTTTACCTCACATGTAACCTATGCAAGTATTTTAGGTTCAGACCCTGGTTCTGACACTTACTAGCTGTATGACTTTAAGCAAATTACTTAATTACTTAACTAATGTCCTTCTACTTAGTCTTTTCATTTATAAGATAATAGTACCCATTGCATAGTTTTGTTCTTAGAATTGAATTAGTTAATATAAAAAACTATATGTTATAAATATGTTTAGGGGTGTGTCTATATCATATAAAAGTGCTTAGAAGGGTGCTTGACATATAATTTTAAAATTTGTTATTATTTTTATGTTCTCCAAGCATATGAAGGTATTTTATGTCATTACTTTTAAAGGTCACTTTTTTATATGTGTTGGTGGGAGGCATTTATTATTTTTTTAAGTGTGCATATCACTGAAACATCCCTCTATGGAGCTATAAAAGAAAACTATAAAATATTTACTATAAAATATATAAAAACTATAAAATATTTACCATATAATTCACTCACGCCCCAGTCTCCAGAAAGTAGCAGTTTTTACTTCACTTGTATTGTCTTCTTCCTGGCATTTTACAAGTACTATTTTCTTTCAGCCTCAAAAAAATTCTGCACAATAGGTACTAGGATTCTAATATGGGGGATGAGAAAACTGAAATTTAGAGAAATTAAGTAATTTATCCCAGGTCATACATTTAAGCAATGAATGAGCCAGGATTCAAACTCTGATCTTTTGACCCCAAAACCATGCCAGGTAACAAGTAATCAATGAGTGTCAATGACTGATCATCGAGAGAGAATTCAGTGCCAAAAATGAAGAGGGTGTCAAGAAAATAAGAACAAGGACAATAGCAACATAAGCAACAAGAACAAACTTAGATCCAAAATTAATAGTTAAAGATTTTTCTAGAAGACTGCATATTTTTCCTTAAACTGTCCAGCAGCTTGGGGACAGAAATCTAATTAAAATGGAAGTCTATGCATGCTCAAACTACATGCCTTGTACCTGATACAATCCGCTTCCACCCCAGTCCTGAAAAAAAGGCATTCAGTTATTTTCTTCTACAAGTGGAAGAATATAACAACATACCTTCTAGAATCAAGGGAAAATGCAGAAATGTACTTGCTCTTTTTTTTTTTTTTTTTTTTTTTTTAGATTTCTCAAATACTGTTCTACAAGGATAATTACTCACCTGGTGATTATTATAGAATGTTAAGGTGTGTACAAGTTGCTGCTGATAAATAGCACTGTCCCTGCAAAATCATCCCATGGGCCTGCCTCAAATAAATAGGTATACTTCAAAAAGCAGTATGCTTGCTATCCAAGTACAGTTTTAAGAAAAATCACTCAGCTCTCCCTTGCAAATGTGTTCTTTCCCCGAATGCCTCCTACACAGAGATTCTGGAGCCACCCCCTTCAGTATATCTGAAATATAGACCAATTTTGCTCATTAAAACTACTTCAAGTAGTCCTAGAGCTGTTATTAGGGTTGCTACTTATTCAATAATACTTTTCAAGTATTTAGTGTTGAATTCTTAGATTGAATTTTCCATTAGCTTCCTTAAAATGTAAGAGAATGGAAGGCTAAGTTTAAGACCCATTCTACTAATTGTGAGGCTTTACACAATCTGTGTTTCCTTATTTTTTTAAAGGGGATGGCACACTTGTTTAGCCTTCTTCATTATAGTTCTCAGAGGAACCATTTTAAGTTGAAAGTACTTCATAACCTATAATGCTTAAATTTAAACCACTGTCATTTCCCCCCACCACAGCCTTTGGCAAATGGGGTCTTAAATTCCTTCTATCTCCCACCAACCAGACTTTTAGCATGCATTCTGACACATTTGTATATCCTTACTAGATATGAGGTACATAATATTCAGGCTTTACTAACTATCCAATGGGGGTGCATTGGATATACTTGGCTTGGCAATTTCAAATTATAATGATATAATTAGTACCAGATGTTCCTAAGCTAGTCCCCTACAAAATGTCTGGCAGCGTCATTTATAACTTTTATCAGGTTTTGAGTATTACCACACATAAGCACATAGAGTAGCTCTCAGAACCTGCAGAGGCAATTGTTTTACTAGATGTGTAAGGGATATAGTTGGATCAATGGGATAGATGCTGTATATGAAATAGTGGCTAAATGAGTTTGTGTGTGTGTGTGTGTGTGTGTGTATGTGTGTGTGTGTGTGGTTGGGGGATGTCAGGTGAAGGGGACATATTTTGGGAATGAAGAGATTTCTAGTTTCAGTGAATTTCTATCATCAAGCTGCTACACTAGGTGAAGATTTGGGGGATGGATAAGTTAGAGAAGACTGAGAAAGAATCAGTTGGTGTGTGTCAGGTGATAGTGGAGTGGGACTGTGATTTAACTTTGACAATGTAAACAGATCTTCCCCCTTCCCAAGATAAGAAAGAACAGAGTTGAGTATTGTGGCACATTTTACATGGTTTTCTGCTTATCTCTTTGAGAATAGATAGCTCAGTAGTACTGTAGAGTTAAGAAACAGCTTTTCCACTCTCTGAGTGATGATACCTGCAACCATCGAGATGAATACAGTCTCGTGACCAAATCTCCTCTGATATTTATCTCATCAACGTGCCTTAACTTAGTGTCATGATGATGCAGAAATTACTCTGAGAGAATAATGGTGATGGCAATAACTATGATGAGAATAATGGTAGCAGCCACCCCTTTCTGAGTATGTACAAAGTGTCAGAGACTGTGCTGGGTGCTTTATGTACATTAACTCATTTGATTCTCTTATCAGCCCAATGGGATAGTTTTATTATTCCCCCAGCCTACAGATGAGGAACCTAAAACTGACTTGCCCAAGGTCAGGATCTACCAAGTAACTGGCAGAGCAGGAATTTAAACTTACACATGTCTAACTCCACAGCCTATGCTCTTAAGCACCAGGGAATATTAACTTTTATGGGAGGAGGACTAAGCGTGGGCTTTGTCATTCAGAAGCTGGATGACCCTGGGCTCCTTCCTGGTTCCTCATCTGTGTTGATTATAAAACAGGCACAGTGATGTGTTCCTCACATGCTCGTGATGAGGATTGAATTGAAATACTAAATGTACATACTGTGCACTTATACATGTAAGAAGAGAAAGGAGAATGACAGCTGGAGAGTGGCTTGATGAAGGCTCCAGCATGAGTAACCTGGAGCGAGAACACCTAGCCAGTGAGCTGAGTGCTGCCCATTTATACTCTCCGAGCTCCAACGCAGTGTGGCATGTGGTCATGCAGCAACTAAAAATAACTTTTTTTTTTTTAGTATCAACTATGTGCCAGTAGTATTTTAGCCACTGAAGCTTAGAAGATTGTGAAAACCAGATAAAGTTCTGCTCTCAGATTGTTTATAGTCCAAGGGAAGATTCAGTTAGTAATAAAATAAAAACATATGGCAGATGATCATAAGAACTAAGAGGAAAAAGACAGAGAAGTGGACCGAGAGTGGCAATATTTGAAGAAGGGTGTGTGGTAGAGTGGGTGAGAAAAGTCTCTCACTCGTTTGTTCATTGAACAAAATGTCTCAAGTACCGACTGAGTCAGACTGTAACTTGTGAAGGGGGTTTAATTAAGAAAAAATAGATGAACAATCATTATTTGTTATAGTAGGAAGACTATAGTAATTTAAGTAAATACTTATCTTATTGCATCTCACATTTTTAAGTATCCAACAAAAGACACTTCACAGTGTCTTACCTGGAAGGAAGATTGTTTTATGCTAAGTTCCCTGGGCTCTGGGGCTCTCTTCCTGCTGGTGAGCTCTGACCATCTTCAGGAGCTTGGCATGTGCTTTGCTCTTGGGGTCTCTCAACTGGGAAAGATTTGCCGCTGGTGGTAGTACAGGAGTTTGTCTGCTGGTAGACTGCTTTTCTGTCTTTTTCTTGATGCATTGGCTTCCTGCAGCTCTTCTTCTGTCTTCAGTTGCTAGCAGAAGAGGCTTCGCAGTCCCTCTCATGGACTGGTCTGTGATAGCCTTTTTGCCTGAGTGGTGGGGAGTTCCACCCTTTTGTTTCTAGCTCACAGTGGCTACTAAAGTCGTAGCAACCTCTCTGAGAGCAGAGTCTAGTGTCCCCCTCACTTTGCCAGCCCTTCTGTCCTTTGAGCCTGTCATTTCTTGAGGGAGTCAACATGTGCTTCTGCAATGGGCAGTGTTTCATTAGAGGGTTTGCTCCCACTGCTCAAGATGCTTCCTCCCAGGGCTGACTTCCCATAGGTATTTTCCTGAGTCTCAGTGATTTTGACCCTTGATTCAGTTACATGACTTATACCTATGTCTGCTATACCCCAAAGTTTTCTAGACGAGTTTAGTCAAGTTATTCTGTCTGGCTTGTGCCTTGGTACATGACCAGCATGATTAATGTGCCTCGTCGCAACACTGGGCCCTTCCAACCCCAGTTTAAGGAAGGAGACTTCCTTTCTTGAATAACTAAGGGACTAGTTATTCCCAGCCCACTCCCCTTAAGCCTTGGAGAGCAATACACAGATTAAATGTAAATAGAAGGGAGCAGAGATTCTCCGGCAATCTCCCATGAATATTTTCATCAATTTTATTTATTTATTTGAGACAGAGTTTTGCTCTTGTTGCCCAGGCTGGAGAGCAATGGCGTGATCTCAGCTCATAGCAACCTCTACCTCCTGGGTTCAAGCAATTCTCCTGCCTCAGCCTCCCGAGTAGCTGGGATTACAGGCATGCACCACCACACCTGGCTAATTTTGTATGTTTAATAGAGACAGAGTTTCTCCATGTTGGTCAGGCTGGTCTCAAACTCCCAACCTCAGGTGATCTGCCCACCTTAGCCTCCCAAAGTGCTGTGATTAGGGGTATGAGCCACTGCACCCGGCCATTTTCACCAATTTTGCTAGTGAAAAAGCATATAAGCAGGGAGCAGTGCCTCACACTGTAATTCTTCCCACTGTAATTTGGGAGGCTGAGGCAGGAAGATGGCTTGAGTCCAGGAGTTTGAGACCAGCCTGGGCAACATAGTGAAATGTTGTCCATCTTTACAAAAAATACAAAAATTAGCTGGGCATGGTGGCACATGCCTGTAGTCCCAGCTACTTGAGAGACTGAAGTGGAAGGATTGCTTGAGCTTGGGAGGTCGAGGCTGCAGCAGTCATCTGAGATAGTGCCACTGCACTCCAGTCTAGGTGACAGAGAGAGACCCTGTCTAAAAAGAAAGAAAGAAAGAAAAAGTAAACAGACACACAGGAAAAATAGTTTTATTGATATGACTCTAACAAGTCAATAGATAAATATAAATCAGTTGTCTTTATCTTAGATGTATTATTATTTTCAAGTGCTTGTTTATTATTATGATCAATGGCATTTCTACAGTTTTGCTATTTCTCTCCTTGTTAAACCTCTGCTTACTAATTTCTATAATTGGGGAATCATATACCTGTTGTAGTCAGATGCTCTTGAATTCCACCAGAGAAGTAAAGGATTTTAACAAAACTGACAAAATCGAATCCAGATTTCTTCATCTATCATTATCTTTCTGAAATGGCACTAATAGAGATGCTCAGATTTTGGATTGATCCAACAAATATTAATTGAGCATCTACTTTGTGCCAGGCACCATTCTAGAAACTGGGCATTCAGCTGTGAGTAAAATAGGCAAGGTACTTCTCAAAGGCTGAGTTTTTTTCTGTTTGAAGACATAAATTGCAATATGTTATTTGCCTCTTCTATGTCTTTGTGGGACATAATAGGGTTATAGATATATAAAATAAAATAAAACATAACTTTTCAGAGTGGAAACTGAGTTCTACTCTGATAATGCTTTATACTATGTTGAAGATATAACCTCATATTATTTTGGAAGCAGGTGGATTGTACATGTTGAATAAATAATACATTAAAGTGGACTGAAGACCCAGCTTTTGATCACCAGCTCTTATTTGAAAAGTTAACATTACTACCGCAGTTTCCAATATGAGACATTTTGTTTCCTTTTACAGTTTCATTGCTTCTCTGTGCATCCTGCTCCCCATTCTCCTCATCCCTTAGTTAGGTCTTCAAACTAGACTTCATGTTGAGGGATCCGGTGTATGCCCGCTGTGCCTTTTCATCTTTTTAAAGGACGCTTTCTTCCTTACACCTGCACCGAAACCTGCAGTGACATTCCATCTATAGAACTGGAGGAGGCTGGCCCACTGTCCTCTCTCTCCTCTATAAGGGATATTTTACTGTGTTTTTGATCTTTGTCTAGGTTTAAAGAAAGTACAGAAGCTCCACTGTGAACTACTTTAATACTTGCACATTTTCCCTAAAGTCAATTGCCATGGTATCAATGATGCTTAAAAATAGAGTGAAATTTTGTTATGTGAATTTCACCTCAATAAATTATTAATAAAAAAATAGAGTGAGCCATAAGTAGGTACTTCCTAGATTTCATTTATATTTATCAGCACTTTATTCTGGTTCCTTTACAGGCTGTACAAGATTCTGATAGGCATGAAAACTACAGGATGTTTAAAAAAATATTGGTTAGGATATCTCCGGCCTTTCAAGTTTGTTCTCAAAAATAACTTTGCTTGATCAAATGGTTATATTTTGGTTTACTAAAGATGTTCTCAGAAAGAAGAATTTGTGTACATCAATGATTTGTAATACATTTAAAATTCAATCCTGTTTTTTAAAAATTTAAGTATTATAATAGTATTATTTATAGCTAGCAGAAGTAGATACAGGGCCAAGTTTTAATTTGCTTGGAAGGTTGAGGCGTTCCTATGATAATGGGGAAAAGTGAAATGCATTGAGGTATCCCAGATGAATGGATGATGTTATTTTTAGTTCTGAAAGTTAGCCATTCATGGATTTTTGCCTAGAGCTCTTTTGTAACATGTTGAATGCAAACATTTGGACATTTTAGAATAAATCTTAAGTTGTCCATTCCTCCTTTCCCCAAAGGAAAAGAAGACCAGAGCAACAATGTTGGATATTTAAGTAATTACTTCTTATTTCTGGCTTTCTTATCTGTAATTTTTAAATATCAGTTAAAATTATTGTTTATTCGTCTAATGGATTTAGAAATTTCATTAGTGTCAACAAGTTAGTATAATGGTACTCTTCATTTTCCAACCAATATTCATCTGAGATTTTAATGTTTGTTTAAAAAGTAGGGATGTTCTATACCTTGGTTTCCTTTAAGACATCATAAATTGCAGAGCTCTCAAACAAATCAAAGAACTATTAAGCCATAACAATAAAGATTCCTGAAAAACTTACAGTAACTCATAATGACATCCTTCCTACCTCTAATGTACTGCATTGGAATGTCCTCTTTACTTAATTCGTAGATATCAACAATTCTGTGTAAAAATTAAATAACTTTGAAATTCCCTCAGAAACATTTGAGTTCATTACAAAGCTTATTTGTGGTAAGGCTTAGTTTAAAAAATAAATCTATCTTTAGTGACATTTATGAGCTGACTTTTTAGCCATTTAGATACCAGGATTCTTTTTCTGGACATTTCATCTGTAACTCACAGTTTTAGAGTGTTGTCCTCACTTGAAAAGATGAGTGTAAGATCAGGTGTCTACTGCAAATTCCTGGGAAGTAACTGATTGTTAAAGTACTATGGTGTGGTTTAAGTGTATTTTCAAAAGGATTCTATATGGGTAGACACAGTATCCTTCCATTCAGTAGCATTTGTACAGTGCTTCACAGAGGCACTGAATATTTTTAAATGAATAAATGAATGAAAATGCTGACGTGAAGCCTTGTGGATTATCTACTACAAGTAAGTCCAAGCTATTCCAGGTCAGTCATGCAATAAAATTGGACTTGAAGGTAGGTGGGAGGGGAGAAGAGTTGAGGTCGAATACAAGCTGGGCCGCTGCCTCCCTCACTTGCTCTGTGAATTTAGGCAAGTCACTTAACTTTTCAGAGCCAGGGCTGCCCCTTTTGGAAAGTGAAAGTATTGTGCTGAATGTGCTGAGTAGTCTCTGGTTTCTCTGGGCTTGAATGTCCTTCATCTTAAGTAAGCTCTTCTATTTCTAGTGGGGAAAGGGTCGAAGTGTTCTCAGAACCTGGGGCTACTCCACATAGCCAGTTTTGGGAAATGTTCTTTTTCTCTTTAACAAAATACACAACAAAATACACTCCCAGTCCACTTTCCTTTATACTGTACTGTGAAAAGAATTTTACCAGGAAATAACCTGTAATTTAAGGAGTATTAATAGAATCAATTAGAAATACAAAAGAAAGACACACAAACACAATCCAGTGCTGTCTAGCTTTGAACCCAGTTTTACCTTAAAGTATTTTTATTTATGGATGTCTCTGTTCCGTCACTGAAGTCTGCCCTCTTCTTAGCCTGGTTTCTTTCCTTCCCTTTCCTCCCCCCTCTTCTTTCATTTCTTCATCTCCTCCCCCCTTCCCTTTCTTCCTCTCTCCTGCCTTTCCTTTCCTTTCCCTGGGTCTGTTTCTTTACTGCTATCTGGAAAAACTTCTATTAATTGTCTTTTTTTTCCCCCCCAACTAATCTGTAAAATTTAGTTTTCCTAAATCTCTAATGATGAAGTCCAGCAGTTTCTCCCGGATGAGCTACATGCCTGTGGAGTACTTTGAGCATCTTTTTGGGGATAGTCACTTATTTGGGTACCTGGCTGTTATAAGACTGTCTTCCCCTCTCTCTCCTAACTCTTGTTTGTCATGATTCTCCCCCATTCTGCTCACTCCTGCTTCCCTTGAATTTCTTATACTTCTGGGTTGTTTAGGTGAGGTTTGTCTCACAATCTTGTCACCCTAGTCATAGATTCTGTGTTCAGAAGCTTAAATTCTGATTTTTTAGAAAATCAGAGTTGCAGATGCTTTAAAAAATTGAGAGACAGCGAGAGAAAGAGGAGGAGAGAGAAAATTGAGAGCCCTTTTTTTATCCATGTAATTTCTTTCTTTATATCATGTAGACTCTCAGCTTCCTTCTCTTTGTGATTTCCAGATTTTCAAGAGTTTCATCCCCCTATGCCTTATGTTCATAAAGAAAAGACAGAGATCTAAAATTTTAGCTTTCTTGAGTCACTAGGGAGCCTTTTGTGGACACCTGCCCCTTCTGAAACAATTGACTTGTCTACTTTCACAAAGAACAGTATTTGTATTAAAGAACCAGTTGGCATCAATACCCAAGTGCAGGTGTCCTAACATATAAGATGGTGCTTCATTCAGAAAACTCAAGATAGAGTAAAATAAATTATCAACATCTTGGCTCCATGCTCCATTCACAACTGTTAATTTTACAGGGTTATGCTTCCATCTCTGAGCAGAGAGCTCCTGGCAGGGACAGCTGCTCCCGTGTCTCAGATTGGGCTGTGCTCATCCCAGTAGGTGTCATCAAGAGCAGCAGGGTAGCGAGAAGGTGATAGTACATCAGAGAACTGAGTAGTGGAGGAGGGAGCAGGACGGGCCTCTCCAAAGTGCTTTTCACTTACTCCTTTAATCTTCGTGTATATACATGCAAGGTTAACTAAGGAAGAAGGAAAAGTTGACTAGAATTTGACTGAGAAAATTATCAAACCTGCTTTTACTCTTACATGTATCTCTTTTTCAAAAATACTTTTGTGTATCCACTGGTATGTTGATGGTCCTATGCAGCAACAGGTCTGTATGCTTGTCCAAAGAATGTCTAACAGTCCCACATCATGATTAGCAGGAGCTGGGTCAGTGGGGCAGAGCTGGTTTGACAGGTGGAAAACTTGTCCTGAGTTGTTCTATATTCGCTTACCTCCTAAAATGGAGCAAAGGTCAAGGCCAATCCAAGATTGAGAACAGGCTCCGAACATGTTACATGATAAACACTCTTTTATTAGTGGTCTTTTGAGGGAAAGTTGCTATGCTATTCTTTGCTATTATTTCTGCTAGAACAGTGTTCACAAAAGTGAACAAAAGTTCAATGCTTGAAAGTTAAAGAAATTTAAGAATGGAGACTATCAGTAGGCATGTTGGGGCACCATGGTGAACAATGGAACTGGATAGAATTTTGTGTACTTGCCTACACAATTCTTTCTATGACCATACCTGCTGTTCCTATCCTCTGATTTAATTTTCATGTGGAAAATAGTCATTTGCAGCATACATTAAGCTACAAATGTTGCCATCAAAAGGTAAAATTCTATATGCTAGTCTCTTAGTACTAAGATAGCTCTATTGATGATAATATGAACACATTTTAGGTTCCCAATTGCTTTGGGAATAAGGAATTGTGACTTAGTGAATATATGTTGCTTTTTCAAAAGGAGAAACAGTGTTTCCCATCATTTTTTAAAATTCAGGAATAATGGTCTTTTTTTATTCAGATTTTGAAGGTTTGGTATGTTTATTATTAATGTTGGACCACATGCAAGAGAAAGTTAGACGTTATTTTGTGACCAGCATTGTAAGTTGTCACATTCTGAACAAATCCCCTAAAGACGTGGAACTCATTTGCATTTTGCATAAAATCCTGATGGGATTTATGGTTTAAACTTTTACTATACTCTTTGTCTTGAATTTATTAATTTCCTTATCAGGCTTAAAACTTGGGGGGAAAGTAGACTTTTGCATACTATTTTTTAAGCCATAAAGTTTTATACAAAGTCCTTCTCAAAAACCCTGAAAACCCTGTATCTTTCAGAGGTCTGTGATAAAAACCTGGGGTGAATGTGATTCGTGTTTTGTTTTTGTTTCTGGTTTGTTTGCTTTTTGAGACAGGGTCTTACTCTGTTACCAAGGCTGAAGTGCAGTGACACAACAACAGCTCACGCAGCCTCTACCTTGCAGGCTCAAGTGAGCCTCCTGCCTCAGCCTCCTGAGTAGCCAGGACCACTGGTGCATGCCACCACACCCAGCTCTGTAGAGATGGGGTCTCACTATGTTGCCAGGGATGGTCTCGAACTCCTGGGCTCAAGTTCCTCCTGCCTTCACTTCTCAAGGTGCTTGGATTACAAGTGTGAACCACTGTACCCAGCCTGTAAATGTGATTTGAGTTGTCAAAGTACATCTAAAAAAAAAGGCTGGTTTAAGTTTGACGTGGAGCAACATTGAGCTGGAGAAAGGAAATACATAGACAATAATGCCAGTGGCCGGATGCAGTGGCTCACACCTGTAATTCTAGCACTTTGGGAGGCAGAGGTGGGTGGATCACCTGAGGTCAGGAGTTTGAGACCAGCTTGGCCAACATGGTGAAACCCTGTCTCTACAAAATACAAAACTTAGTTGGGTGTGGTGGCACATTCCTGTAATCCCAGCTATTTGGGAGGTCGAGGCAGGATAATTGCTTGAACCTGGGAGGCGGAGGTTATGGTGAGCCAAGATCATGCCATTGCACTCCAGCCTGGGTGACAGACTGAGACTCTATCTCAAAAAAAAAAAAAAAAAAGTTGCCAGTGATTCTGGAAGGTCCAAAGGACATTACTTTTCCCATACAATACTGTGGGGAAAAGATGAGGCTTGACTTGAACTTCCAGAGTACTGTTGAATTCTTAACTCCACAAACAGTGCCTGGCACAAAATAAATCACTTAATAAATATTTGTTGAATGCTGAGATTTAAAGGAGAAGAACATCACTGGAGCCCTCTCCTTTTTTTCCCCTCTTTTCTCCACAAAGGTTGAAAAAAATGATGACGACCAAAAGATTGAACAAGATGGTATCAAACCAGAAGATAAAGCTCATAAGGCCGCGACCAAAATTCAGGCTAGCTTCCGTGGACACATAACGAGGAAAAAGCTCAAAGGAGAGAAGAAGGATGATGCTCAAGCTGCTGAGGCTGAAGCCAATAAGAAGGATGAAGCCCCTGTTGCCGATGGGGTGGAGAAGAAGGGAGAAGGCACCACTGCTACCGAAGCAGCCCCAGCCACTGGCTCCAAGCCTGATGAACCCGGCAAAGCAGGAGAAACTCCTTCCGAGGAGAAGAAGGGAGAGGGTGATGCTGCCACAGAGCAGGCAGCCCCTCAGGCTCCTGCATCCTCAGAGGAGAAGGCCGGCTCAGCTGAGACAGAAAGTGCCACTAAAGCTTCCACTGATAACTCGCCGTCCTCCAAGGCCGAAGATGCCCCAGCCAAGGAGGAGCCTAAACAAGCCGATGTGCCTGCTGCTGTCACTGCTGCTGCTGCCACCACCCCTGCTGCAGAGGATGCTGCTGCCAAGGCAACAGCCCAGCCTCCAACGGAGACTGGGGAGAGCAGCCAAGCCGAAGAGAACATAGGTGAGCAACCGCGAGGGTCAGATGCAATGGGTGGATGGGGAGGGGAGTTGCTATTCGGAAGGCCAGGCCACCTGGGTCATCAAGGGAGAGGAAAAAGTCTAGAAGGTGTTTTCCAGAAATCAAGGGAAGCTGTGCTTAATTTCCCAAAGTGGCAGGACTAAGAGCTAAGGTCACATTCCCAAATATCTCCATGCCTGAGAGAGGACTCAGGCAGGTCTATGTAGCAGCCAGTACTAGAAAGATCTGGCGATTATCTTAATTGGATAGACATATGCAGTCAAACTAGATAAATCTGCTTTAAAAAAGTATTCTGTGTGCTGATAGACTTAGTTTAATAAGTAATTACTGAGGCTACATATATTATATGGATGGGAATTAGCTAATGTGATTATTTGGCTCTGGAAAATGCCTGGTATAAATACAGCCATCCTCTTCTTGATCCAGATTATCTAGTGTGTGAATTGCTGGCAGCAAATGTATAATCTCAGACCACCCTTCCCTATCTCACATTATGTTTCTGGGCATTCTCTCCACCATCAGTTGGTGAGTAGTGTGTGTATATGTGGGTATGCTGAGAGAATGTTAATTGTAACATTAATTGGGGTCAAACATAATTGGGAAAATAAGTCTGTCGATGTTGCCAAAAACAAAAGAAAAACCCCAAATACAGAATATGTTGTGAAGTCAAACATAAATAATCATTTTATTATTGAAGACACAACTTTCTACAATATGCATAAATAATTGAGGGTTCCTATGATTACAAAAAGGTACTGGATTCTCTTCAGTTTGGAACTGTAACTTGAAAGTTGGAGTGTTTTCACTATTACTGCTCAATTGTGCAGAATTGGAATAGAATATTCCCAGAGCAAGATAAATTCAACAGAGCTTTGTCCCTGGAGACTAGATCCTTCCCTCATCTCCAACACATCCACAGTGGTAAAGGAGGCCAACAGTTTCCATGATCTTTCTGTAGTCTAATATGACCCATAAATACTTTCCAGCCCCAAAGATCCTCAAAGATAAAGTTTCTTCTATGTCCATTTAAAAGATTGGGTTTACTCCTTTGGAAGCGCCTCGGTTTAACCAATGATGTTTGTCATCCAACAGTCCAAATACGGACTGAGCCACAGTGTGCTCCTTGGGAGAAAAACTATTCCATGGGAATGGTCTGAGAAATGTTTTGATATCTGACCATCAGATTGAGAAAGTAATGATTGGACATTTACTTTGATATACATTTCTCCAAAATCAGATACTACAATATGGTAGGTGGTATTCTAGATATTTTAGGTCTACACTTCTTTCATCTTATCCCTAAATTTCTGTGAATAAGATGCCAGATAATATTAATTAACATTGTTATTAGCATATTCCAGCTCTGGATAAATCATATGCTTCTTTTCATTTTGAATCTTTATTCTAACCACACAACTGTCCCAGGGGCCAGACATTGAGGTTTAGAAGATGGGAATTTTTCCCTGGAAAAGGTAAGGCATGTGATAAAAAGTGGGGTGTGAGTTTTAATTTACTCAGCAAAGCAAAACTTAACTACTTTTCTTTAGATTTAAGCTTTGAGCGTCAGATATAATGTCTGGAAATCACTTTGCATGTAGACAAGTTACGTAATGTGTCATTTTCATAAATCTTAGAAATTAATCATGCTTTTAAATACAGAACAGATCTGACATGGCACAGACCATATTTTTTAACTGGGATTTCTAAAGTTGTGAGAAACAGAGACATGATGTTATTTTAGGTATATGCTTATGATTTGGGTTGATAGAAGGATTTCTTGAACCAGTAAGAAGTCTAATATATATTTTAAAAGAAATTAAGTTTTATTATTTTTCAGGTTATGATAACTCCAAATGAATTAATGAAATATTTTATGTAGTAAGTTGTCAACAAATGTCAAATAGTGAATATAAATTGATGAAATTTAAATTATAGATAATAATTTGTTCACTCATTTATATATTTCTCTTGCATATTTGCTTATTCTGTTCATTTATTTGATTAAAAATGTGTCTGGCCAGTGAAAGTAAACAGCACTCTTCTCTGCCCTAAATGTTACAGTTTCTGACTGAAAAATATCTTAATTAATCAGACTTTATCATGTGTATTCAAAGGTGATTGAAAAAATAGGTGAAGTAAACTTGAAGGTAATCACAAAGGGCAATTTACATTATTTCTTAGAGTTGGGTAGGTATTGTCCTCTTGGTTAGATTCAGAAATGCTGCCTGTCGTTTCGTTCTGGATTGAGGTATCTATTAGCCTTGCCTGCTCTATGTGACAAGCACAAATTACCCCGCTGTGATGAATCTCATGGGATCACAGAAGGTAGAGATGACAAGGATATCTATCACATCATATCAGGTCCAAATTCCCCGGTGCCCTGTACTGCATTTCCTCTTTCTTCCACTGTATTTCATTTTAACCTGGGTTAAAGTAGGAGCATTTTCCACTGGGCTGTACTGTTTGGAAATGTGTGGCTACCATGGGTTACTTTAGGATTCTACAGCTGCCTGGAGGGGCATGGACAGACAGTCTAAGAGGGTGCAATAGGGTAAGGGGCAAAATAGGTACAAAGAGAGAATCCAAGAAAATCATTTCTGTCAGTATCAGGCTTAAAAATTTTAGATCAGATATGATTATTACTTTAATACCTATGGAAACGTTGCAGGAATTATAAATGTTATTTATTTTACTTCTTTTACTACTTACTACCAACCTGTTTGTTATGGGAGGATGTCATTTGTATTTTGATCTTTGAGGTTGGTTGATTATTGTCATTGTTTTAAATTCTCCAAGTATGTCCCCCTCGCCCTACTTTGCCACTCTGCCTGCCCGGCTCTTTATGTGCCTTGAACCAAAGCATTTCAGTGCACCTCTGATAATGATTCCTTTAGAGGAAGAGGAGGATTTAAAACATCTGTGGGACACTGCCCCATTCAGCCATGAGTAGAGAACTTTCAAGCCCCCTTTAATGATTATGTCCTTGGGGTCTCCTGCCGAGCAGTGCCACTGTGCTCACTGGCTCTCAGTGAAGGAATTCTCTGTTATGTCTCCTCTTCTCCATGGTAGCCTATTGATTTTCTCCAATAGAGGACTCTACTGTGGTCATATTCAGTGATGTGGTGCTACCAAGGTAACCTATCCAGAAGGCTATCAATCAGTGATATTGATTGGGTGACTGCCACAGGGTCCTTGACTGATGCTAGTTGGAAGTGGAGTTCTGAGTGACTTCATATGTTCTGCATGTTGATCTTGGCTGCATTGTATTTTCATGGTCTCAGTACATCTTGCAAATTGATGCCATCAGTAATGATCAAGAAAAGAGGGAGGAATTTCCTTTTGCCATTCCCTGAATAGAAAAATTAACTTAGTGTCTCCCTACCTCTCTTCCTCCTCTTTTTTATCCTTCCTTCCTCCCTCCTTCCTTCCCATTCTCTCTCCTTTTATTCTATTCTTCCTTTCTTTTTCCCTTCTCTTTATGTTAACTTTCTTCTGTGCTAGGTATTCGGGTCACCAAGATGAGTAAGATATGATCCTTTGGCCTCATGCAGTGGCTCATGCCTGTAATCCTAGCACTTTGGGAGACCGAGGCAGGAGGACTTGAGTCCAGGAGTTTGAGACCAGCCTGGGCAACAGAAGGAGACCCCATCTCTACAGATGATAGAAAAAATTAGCAGAGTGTGGTGGTGTAGTCCAAGCTACTCTGGAGGCTAAGGCAGGAAGATCACCAGAGCCCAGGAGATCAAGGCTGCAGTGAGCCATGACTGTGTGCCACTGCACTCCAACCTGGGTGACAGAGTGAGACCCTGTCTCAGAAAAACCAAAACAAAACAAAAACAAGATATAGTCTTTTGACCTTAATGAATTCTTACTTGATAGTGGCGGTAGTGTGAAATTCAGGGAATGACATTGAAAACAATCATATTTATAATCTCAATTAAATTCTGCAATTAGTATGGGGTATTCTCTCTACCAATGCACTTTGGACAAAATATGAATGAAGCAGTGCTTCAGGGGCCAAGATGCAGTCTACTACTTACTATAAAAATGTTTTATAGAATGTGTGTCCTGATACTCAAATGATTAACGAAGAGAATGGAAGCAAAATTTATAATTTCTAGAATGATAATTATTTGTAAGAAAATGAAATACCCAGCTCATATTTCTGGATTAACAATTATTTATGTTTCCCAGAACAATAGTTTCCCTAAGGTCCAAGGTAACCATCTATTTTTCAGCTTTCCAAAAGATAGGTCCACTTCTACCAAGCTGTGTGTTAGATGTGAGACTTTCCAAGGATATTTACACTTATTTGGCAGGGTGCCTCATGAGCAGTTTTGATTTGAAATGTGGTTTCAACCACTTCCTGAATTTATATACAGCTCACAAAGAATGAAAATTTTGGTTGTGGAAGTCCATAAATGCTGTTTATAAAACATGGCACCCTGTCAGATACTCAGTGGTATACCTCTTAAATACTGTTGATTATTAAGCTTTCATGGAGCACTTTCATATTGCTAGAGTAATCATTTTTATTGGCTTTTCTTGACAACAGCCCAATGTCATTTGATAACATTTTTCTTTCTATTTTTATATTCCAAGAATAGGGACAAAATAAGTGGGTATTCTGGCCACACATACAACCAGTGACAAAACAAGGGTCAAACTGATAGAACTCTAAATCCTCACCTTCACTGTAGCCCTACAGTTCTTTCTATTAAGGTGTTATGCTTTATCTCAGTTTCTTCATTTTCTTTTTTTCTTAGCTGTTGTGATGATCTGATGCTATTGGGAAATACCAACAAGGACCTTACTAGGACATTCTCTGTCCTACCTGCCCTGTAATATAATAAGGGTAAAAGATCTTTGAACTGAAATAAAGAGACCAGGGTTCTAGTCTCAATATTTCTACCAACAAGATGAGAGATTTTAGGAGAGTTATTGCTTCTCTGGACTTCATTTGTGTCATCCTCAGGAAAAGGAACTACGATAGTTGGTTTTTAAGGTTTTCTTTCAAGAGTTAAAATATAAAAGTCTAATAATAGGTGGCACTTAATGAGCATTTATTAACTGCCAGGTACTGTGCTGAGCGCTATGTGGGAATTGTTCCATTTAATCATCATAACCACTCTGTAGTGGTAACGTAATAGTGTAATTTTCCCTTTCCTTTTTACAAGGAGAAATCTTAGCTTTAGAGAGACTATAGCACTTAATCATTGTTGACAGCTAGCAATGTTGAACTAGAAGCCTAACCCTGAGAGTCTGAGAGGTCACATGCTGAATGCTGACACTTATCCAGGTGATATTCTGGAAGAAACAAAGAGAAGAGAAATGTCTAAGGACCCCAGCAATGTGTTATAATATAAGAACATCTCTCCTTTGGATAATTGGATACTCCAGACTCTTGTCTGGGAATTATTAGGGATAGCATTTACAGATGGGTATCTAGTAACTACCAAAATTCCTGATCATAATTCCCTCACAGCCCTATCACCCCAGAATTATTGGGGATATTAAACTAGTTCTGAGTCTTAGATTCTTATTTCAAAAAACACTCCAAGGACTGTTTTATTAGACCTGAGAGAGCTATAAAGATCAGTTGAAATTGATTGTTCCTAGCAGGTGTATTACTGACTCCATCAAATACATCAGTTATTCCAGGAGGATCTGAAAATTAAAAATTGAAATTTTAGTATCTTAATCAGATGAAAGTCATTTTATTTATTGTAGCCAATTGCTACCCTAAGTTTAGCTTATCAGAATTAGTATCATTTTTATATTCTTGTTTAGGTCTACCCCCCTTTGCAAGAGCATTTCCAAAGGATCTGGTACCTTTATAACTAAAATATTAAAGAATTTAATAGAAGAGACAAATTAGAGAGCAATCATTAACTTTTTTTTTTGAGACAGAGTCTCGCTCTATTGCCTAGGCTGGAGTACAGTGGCACGATCTTGGCTCGCTGTAACCTCTGTCTCCTGGGTTCTAGTGATTCTCTGGTCTCAGCCTCCCTAGTAGCTGGGATTATAGGTGCCCGCCACCATGCCCGGCTAATTTTTGTATTTTTAGTAGAGATGGGATTTCGCCATATTGGCCAGGCTGTTCTCTAACTCCTGACCTCAGGTGATCTGCCTGCCTAGGCCTCGCTGGGATTACAGGTGTGAGCCACTGTGCCTGGCCCTTTCATTAACTCTTTAGTTAAAAAGAGTAAGTAGAAAAAAGACAAGATGAAGGAATGTGTTACAGAGTCACAGAACTCAAATTATTGAGGCCATTCATTCATTCTTTCATAGCTTATATTAAATTGTTACTATCACCTCATAAAAGAAGCTGAAAAACAGAAAGACATGTTCCTCCCCCAATTTTAAAGTTGTGAAACTATATTTGGAACTAAAAATTAATATTTCTTAAAATATAGACTATTATTCAGATATTAATATACATTCATAAAATATTGTTCATTTTTCTCTACACACATGTGCACGCACACACACACACACACACACACACGACAATCTTGCAATGGTAGACCAGGGAGGCATCTTTGAAGTGGGGGATATAGGGCTTCTTAGCCAACCATCCTCACTTTTCCATAGTCCTTTATTTTCTTAACTATTAGATAATGGGCTTAAGGGATGGGGTTGATAGTAGAGAGGTTTAGATAGAGGGGCAAAGAATCTAGGAAGAGTCAATTCTAAGAAAGTTTGTTATTAGACTAGAGACCCAGAAGACAGCAAGAATATCTCAGTAGAGGTTTGTAACCCCATCTTACACTTGAGATTGAATATAAAGAGTTGAAAATGATGTTTTCTGATATGACTGGACTCCTGATTTATAATCCTCCTAACCCTATCTCTGGATGGAAAACTCTAGCTGTAATAGCTACAGTGGCTATAGCCTATAGACAGCCATCATTTGCTATCAGCAGTTTCACTTCCATCTTACACTTAATTCAATATCAGTGTATTTCTATATGCTTTTATTTCATTAAAGTAATTAAACAGCTTCAAGGTTTAATAAAACCTTGGATGCTTATGTAGAGCAATGGATACATCTGATAGACATCTGATAAGCTTTTTAAAATTTCGTCAGTAGACTGTCATTAAAACATAAAGTATTATATAGACAAGCTAATACAAGCCTCTTCCAATTCTTCTTTTTTTTTTTTAACTCTACATTCACAGTAGTTGGATCTTTGACGATTAGTGAAATTGGCTAACAGGCCTAAGTGTGTGAATTGGGCTATCAAATGTCCTGAGAAAAGATAGTATGGAAGATATACAAGTTAGATGTGATTACTCAGCAATCCTCACACTAATTTGTAATCTCCAAATCACAAATTAGAGGATTATGAGAATTAAAATATTTCAGGTTGATCATCTCACACCCCTCTACTTGGAAGGGAAATTGTAGTTCTTAACATATCTTCAGGGGAAGAAAGTATTCTAGGAAGGTTTTTTGCCTTTCTTTGTAAATCATACTCAACATAAATGTTCTATCCTGGTGTCACATACACGTGAAATAACTTTTGAAGGCTACCCTGTTTTATTTTGTTTTTCCAGTATGAGTTAGTAGAATCTTTTGAAATTTAGAATAGAAACAAGAAGCCATTTACCTAAAATGATCCCTCCTTACTGGGGCATGATGAATGTGTGTGTCTCTCAGATAAAGTGGAGATGAACATTTCTGTAGCCTTGGAAAAAATGTTCTCTTCTATGGTGTGTGACAAAGTGAAGAATATAATTTAGGTATGTTTAAGCACTGTATCCATGCCTGTAGTATACCCTTCTGCCAATTTCCAGGCACATATGTATACACTCACATTCAATGTATAGGGAAAGGGCTGCCCAAGAATTTAGACTGTAGGGAAAATCTGGAAGAACGGTAAGTTCCACATTTTCGTCACCCTTCAGGACCAAAAGAAGTAGAGAATGGCTCCAGGAACACCCCTCGTCTCTCTGAGGGTGTGTGGGAAGAGTAATGGTCCTTTCTCGGCTCGTCATGTAATCAGGGTATGTTTGTGAACCTACAGTGCGTTGGGGAGAGCTAGGAGTTGGGACTAAAGTTATCTAAGATGAAATTTATAGTGCCTAAAAATTAAAACCCTGGTTTGGCTAATTAGGGGAACGTTATCCAGGAAGAGTTCTTGGTGTAGAGGTTGCCTCAGCTGAATCTTAAAGGATAAAATACATCCAATGAAAAGGGATATCGTTTATTTAAAAACTTCAGAAACCACCTTTCATTCAAATTAACACACACATATAAATAAATTGATTCAGGTCATAATTTTGCAGCAGCTTTTTAACCTTCAGTGGAAAAAGTAGCTTCATGTCTGTGTTGTTTATTATTGCATTTCCTGTTGTTTATTATTGCATTATGACAATAATTTGAATGAATAATATTATGCCGTAGAGAAAATCCTAAACTGACCCAGGAAAATGAATACAGAAGCTCACTGGAAAGTTCCATTGTTACTCAGGCCCATGTCATCCCTGAGGTTGCCAGAATTCAAACCATTTAGGGCTTCATAGACCAGTGTGAGCATTTTGCATTATATTCAGAAACATATTGAGAACTAGAGGAAGTCAAGGCTGCTTCCTACTGAAAGCAGGTGATTAATTTCACTCCAGCCACATGAATGACCTGTGGGTGGCCCTTGCCAGTGTGTGACAGGAACACCCAGGGAAGAAATGATCTGCCAGGTTCCTTGGCTTCTTTTCCTCATCTGACACAATTAAGTAATCTTTGCAAGGTGTGTAAGAGTCTACTGAACCTGCTGTTGCTCCACTATAGGGTGAATTGTTAATGTGTTCCCAAACCAACAGTGCTGGGACACAGACCAGTAAACAGGCTTTCCCACTCCTTAGTGCAAATGTAATTTGTGTACAGCCTGTGGGCTATTCAGATTACAGACCATGAGGGACATTGCCGTGGGAGGCTGAAAGAATTCTTCCCCACACAAAAACTGCAACTTAAAGTCACCCTCATGTATCTGGTAAAAAGACAGAAAGTGCCCCACTTTGTGAAATTCTATTCCAGTTTAAAGGGCTAAGAAAGCACAGAGTTCAGTAATGTGGTTTCAGCATTCTCCCCATTGGTGTAATCAAATCCTTTTAGAAGGAAAACCAGTGGTAGAAGATTTTTTATTTCCTCCTTCCTCTTCTTTTGATACTCGTGGTTTAATTATAATAGATTCATAAGAGAACCTGGCCCCTATTGGAAGATATGTTAGTTTTATTTTTCTTGCCACCAAGGTGTAAACCATTCATTATGATTTTATCAGATATCTGCAGCGGCGTGCTGCCAGACTGGCTCTCCAAAAAATGAAACAAAACTCTAAAAGCTTTGATTTGTAGTTTTTGCCAATTTCTATGGTATAAATACTCCCATCCTAGCTGATTTCAGGCTACTAATGTGTTATTTCCAAATAAGCAGTTGGGAAGAGGTGCTAATATCTTGCTCTCAGCAGCCAATGTTAGTCAGCTCCAGCATACCCCAAATAATTATATTTTAGCAATTTGATTAATTTTATTTTGATAATTCTAAAATACTAGGAATAGTAATTATCAACTTCCAAATAACGTATCAGTATAAAAGCATATAAATATCCATTTGTAAAACCACATAGTTATGTACATATATATGTGATCACATGAGAAGTATTTTCAACATTCAGTCTTTTCTGTTGAGCATTGTACATTTGTTAAAGGTTAAGGAAAAAAAGTAAAGTTTAGAATTGGTATTCTTATATTCAATTAGAAAAACAATTGCTACTGAAGGAATTCGTACATTGTCCTCAAAATTTGATCTGAGCTGTATCTTTTTAATGCATTGAAAGGCTTTTTATCTTTTTTAAAGGAAAGTGCATAATTTATTACATTTATGAGGTTATAATAAAATGGATACTTAGGAACTTTAAACATGAGTAAAAAGTAATCATCAGATATAAAATTCTCAAATCTTGGAACCCAAAATATTAAATTTTAGAATTTTCTTACAACCTCTTTCTCATGATTAACATAGTTTGAAAATTATTATGTTCTTTCATGAGAAAAGAAGGAAAATTTAAAAATAGACATGTTGATGGAGGCAATAGTTCTTCTCAGCTGGTTTTTCAGAGATGATTTCAGGGTTCAGATTGATTTACAACCATTTCACATTTAATGCAGAGGAAGAATTGACTATTTCCTTCCCTCATACTAATTTTTAGTGAGCAAGATGCTTTCAGTGCTAGGAGGAACATTGTGAAACAATGCCTTCACAGAGGTAGAATCAGATGAGTGACTAACTGCTGAAGGCAGACATTTTCAAAATTGTTAGCCTAGGCACTCTTTGCTCAAATGAGTTTAAAATATATACACTAAACCCCAAAGGAGAGCTGCTTTGGTTGAGAATGATAGGGGAAAGTGGAGATGACTGAAAATGCCCAGAAATCCCAATTTTTTTTTTTTTTTTTTGCATCTGTCCCTACCCTCTAAGTGGATCATTTCTGAGCCCTGAAGTACAGTTTGAAAAATGCACATTTAAGAAATTTCTCAGCTATTTATTGTGTACATGTGGACAGAAACAAAATAGTCAGTGCCAGTCGATCTCATTTACTGTACTCTAAGCTGATCTTTACAATGAGTATGGATAACTGCACCCATATTGATGATATAGTAGATTCCGTGTATTACTTATAAGGTCAACAGAAAATTGATTCATATTACAGTCCTATTTTTTAGTTGCAGATAGGACTGGTCTTAGGTAACTTCTAACCATGGTTTTAGGTAACTAAGCACTGTTCCATTTAATTTTAGTTCCATTGGTATTAAAACCATGCAGAATTTGTTCTCTAAATGATATTTTACAAATAGTAGTCCCAAAGAAAATTTATTTTCTAGAATCCTCAATCAGTGAACTTTGAGCTGTGTTGCTGGAGCCTGGAGTTCCATGGAGCAGCATCTCAGCAGTAGTTTCTGGGAATTTGGGTTCTTTTGCAGAGGCCAGGTTAACAAGGATTGGAGTGCTATCTCACAATCCCTTACACCTCTACCAAACTATTTCTTGATCTTGGTTAAACTTTGATTTGACATTCTAACTAATAATACTTAAAAATTACTGTTTTAAGCTTAAGGCCAAATTCAAAAGGTCTTCAATCTTGGCAAGATTAAAACTCAACATAATTCAAAACTCATCTTTTCAGGCAGGCACCCACTCTGTATTTAGCTTGAATTGTTTATTTCATAAACAGATACTGCTCAAATTCTAAAATTTGACTTGTAGTATAAATCATAAACAAGTGGAATTTGAATGACTCACCCAGGGTTACTAACCAAATTATTTTATTATTTATTTATTTATTTTTGAGATGGAGTCTCACTCTATCACCCAGACTGGAGTGCAGTGGCGCAATCTTGGCTCACCGCAACCTCCGCCTCCCGGGTTCAACCGATTCTCCTGCCTCAGCCTTCCGAGTAGCTGGGATTACAGGGATGTGCCACCATGCCTGGCTAATTTTTTGGATTTTTGGTAGAGACGGGGTTTCGCCATGTTGGTTTCACCAGGTCTCAAACTCCTGGCCTCAAGTGATCCACCCTCCTCGGCCTCCCAAAGTGCTGGGATTATAGGCATAAGCCACTGCACCTGGCCCCAAATTATTAAAATTATTATATCCATGGGTACTGGGTCTTTAACTTAAAAAAATAGGCTAATAATGCAGTAATACTTTTTAGTTCTACTCCAGTGTGCAACATAATTGTATAAATAATGCATTCCTTCTGATGGGATACAGCTTAAAAAATTCTATACAATTTTGAAATACCCACAAAAATAAAATTTCTAGAAGGTTAAAGGCCAAAATCAGTCTCAAAAATTCTAAAAAATCTGTTACCTTTCTTTCTCCCACTCCTTAGCCCTAGTGGACGATAGCTGTTGGTGCCTCTGTTGAAGCAAGTGCCCCAAAGGGAAACATGCATGGGCAATGGGGCCAATTCTTATTTAACTCCACGGACTGACATCCTCAATGCCTCTTCAGTGATTAACATCACAAGTGACACAACTCAACTGGGTAAAAGGGATAGGTCCCATGATGCCATGCTCACTGTAGGCTTAGGGTTTGAGGGGACTACTTGAAAAACCACTCATACAAAGCTATGAATTTATACCTGTCCATATCAAAGCCCCACATAAAACCTCCCAATGCTTGCCTGCTTTTTGCAACCTGAATACAATCTAACTTATTTCTACAGCCTAGGAGGCCTCATGTGATCTCATGTGTTAGCTTTCTGATCAGATGTCCTTCTACTCTGCCCTTCTTCCCCATTCTCTAGCCCTGATAGCTTTCTTAAGGTCTCTGGAATGCATACAGCTTACTCCTGTCCCAGGGCCTTTGCACTTGCTTTCTCCCTTGAGCTTCCCATGGTCACCTCTTAGCCCTTGCCTCTTGGCACTCAGGTCTCCATTTGAATGTCCCTTACTCAGAGAAGACTTCCCTGATCATTTGGTCAGAACAGCACTACCCCTACCAGTGCCAACAGTTATATCACATTACCCGATTTATTTTCTCCATGGCATTCTTAGTGCCTAAGATGACTGTGTTTATCTGTGTTGTCCTCAGTTTCTCTCCCTCTCAGTAGACTTCATTTCTTGAAGGCTGCATGGTAGCCCCAGTGCTCAGAATAGAGCACAGCACATAGAAGGCTCTCAATAGACATCCACTGACTGGCCAATAATATGGATTGCACCTATGGAGAGATTTCTTTTCATAAACAGCTTGAAAACGAAAGAACCATTTAATTTTTAAAATTTGAAGTCCCACAAGAAAAGCTAAGAGTTTTTCAGGCAAGTGTCCATTTTTATTACTTGCAGCCCAGTTCTTTGGAATTTTATACATCAGCAACTTCTTTTCCATGACCCATTTCTAAATATTTCTCAGGCACCCAGACACTCTGAGTTTGAATGAGCATATTTGATTCAGAAGGAAAATTGGTCAGAATGTGAAAAAGGAAGATGGGCCCTTAGGAGGAACAAGGTGGGGATGTGGATAGAAATTCTTCATTTCCTATAGAGAAAAGGGAGAATAAGAGGGAAGAGTAATGGGATAGAAAATGGAGAAAAAAAGTGGGAGGAAAAAAAGCAGAAGGGGACCAGAAATCGATCAGGGGAGGCAGAAAGAATAAGCAAGGGCAAAGTGGAGAAAGAATAGAGGGTAGAAAAGAGAAAGAAGGGGTAATAGGCGAGAAAGCAAGAGGCGTGGAAGAAACAGGACTAGAGGGGCGCTGAAGAGCAGGGGAAGGCACTGATTGAGCTGAGTACCAAGAGGTGGCCATGGTTTTCTTGTAGCTCTGTTTCTGACAAGCTCTCTGGCCATGGCCAAAGCCAATTTACCTTCCTTGCTGGTAAAAGAAGATGGTTTTACAGGATCTTCCAGCACTAGCGCTCTCTGTTCTTGGCTTCACAAACAGCAGGCCCTAAAGGGTTCCTTGGCAAATGGATTTTCTGTCTTTGAGCAGATCTAAGTGGCAGATGGGGCACAGCTCCCCTAGGAGAGACCCCCTCCACCCCCTGCCCATCATTGTCTGAGCCCTTCTGCAGCTTCAGTCCCTAGCCAGCGCTGCCTCAACAAACCAGGAGATGTTGTCTCTGCTTGCTTCCAGAGAGGAAAAGAAAATGTCACGATTTTAAATGTAGGCCTATTTCGATGCGAAGTTTCAGATTACAAGGCATGTTTCAGAAACATTTTTAACTTTGAACACCTCATAGAGAAACAGTCTTGGAACTGGACAGTTCTGAGTTCAACCCCAGCTTCCTCACTGCATGGTTTTAATGATTTGTATAACCTTCAATGTCTTCATCTATAAGATGGAGATTAACATGTTACCCTTAAACAGTTGTGGTGAGGATTTAATGAGGTAACATATTTAAAGAATCAGGTATAGAGTAGGTCCTCAATTAATATCATTTTGCCTTAGTTTTTTTCTGATAATCTGAAATAATCACTTCTCATCTTCATACTCTCCTCTGCCCATATGAAGATCCTCTGGGCAAATCTTAAAATTGAAGATGGTAAAAGCATGGATAATCTGTCATCTTCCTACAGGTAGAATAGTGGAAGGGAGTATTTCATCCAGCAAATAAAGAGAACAATGGTTTCTTCGTGACCCAAAGTAAAGTATTTCAAAGTATTATTTTGTATTCAAAGTAATACAAAAGACAAATGTATTATCCAATGGATACTGTAACAATAGACAAAATTGCAACAACCATGAATTTAGCCAAATCTCTTGCTTGGAGGCCTGCAGTGCAGGAAAAATATCAGAGATGTCTTGGAATCAGACCTATCTATGTTTGAATCAAAGGTCCAGTCCCTAACCAGCTCTATGCTATTAACTCAACATCAGCTTTGTCATTGTGTCATATCTTCATTGCTGAACTTGGTGGTTGTCAGTATTAAATAGATCATGCATAAAAAGTGTCTATTATGGTATTTTATTGAACACATAGTAAGTGCCTCATAGAAAGTCACCATTGTTCCTGTTCCTTTCAGCTGAAGTTATTGGGAAACTTTTTTTTCTTTGGTACTACACTTGGTTTTATGAAGGAAATTAATGTGCAAATAGGACATGATTTATGGCCAGCAAGAGAGACACATAATGATTTGCAGTCTCCTCTGGGAGTCAGAGACTATTCTATTTGGCCTACCTTGTAGCTCAGCAACATTACCAAGTTCTTACCTTATCAGTAATGATTGAGCCTGGAAGTCAGCCAAGGCCACCAGGTAGTGATGTTGGGTTTAATTTGGGCTTCATGTAATTGGTCCCTCAGAAACTGCAATCTAGGGATTCAATAGAAAACGTTGGGATACCTTAAGGGAAATAGCTAACACACTCTTTCCAGGTAGATACCAGCTATAACTTGTCACATCTTGGATTTCAATCCTACAGTCTTAGACCTAAAAGGAAACTTAAAAATTGCCTAAGCCTGGGAACTGGATGGGCTTCAGGAGGGTTCTTTAATCTCCTAAGATTATTTGCAAAATATTATACTGTGTGTGCATGTGGATGATATTCTTGGCGAAATGACCTTGTCTTTCGTCAGATACTCTACTGGGACCACTGCACAAAAATATGATCCACTATGCTCGAACAACCTCCAGGAGAAGTTGTGTGTGCCTGTGTTCTAATGAACAATGAAGCATGTTCTGGGATTCAGTTGCATGATCTGGCCATAGTCCCACAATGGGTTAACATCAGAATAGAGGAGATAAATAAACCCAGATGTCTCAAGGACTGTATTCTACTGTCATTCAATTAATTTGTACTTATTAATACATATAAATTCCACACAGGCATTGTGAGGGATGTAGATTATAAAAGTGAATATCTGTTGTCATGAAAGTTACAGTCTGGATGGGGAGAAAAGTAAGGCTCTTAAAAGAAAACAAACAAAAAAGACTCCGGACCAGTACAGAACAAAATAAGTTTGTGAGTGCTTGCAAACTGCAGTCTGTAGTTGTGGCAAAGGAATTCAGAGGCTACGATAGTGGGTAGGGTCTGAAGAAAAGAAGTGAGCATTATGATGAAGCATTGGTGAGGATACCAGCGGTAGTAGTTTGTGCCAGTGAGGAGAAGGTAGGGCATGTTAGACCTTGAAGTGGTCAGAAGTTTTCAGTCTTGGTCCAACAGCAAATAGAAGGTGGTTAAAGTTTTTACTTCACCATATTGTTTTTGCTCCCAGAATGACCCTGATGTGTCTATGAAGCGTACGCAAAGCACAGTGCACACTTAATGAATTCAGTTCAAAGACTATTAATATTATTTCAGCTTATTTGTTAAAATGACTTTATCTACTTCTAGACTGAGTTTTTGGTCATATATGAAGGACCAAAAAATCAAAATTGATGTAGGATTAACTTCAAAATAGGACCCAATCACAATAGTTGTTCCTGTTGCACTGCTATGCAGTTTGCCTGAGGTCATTTCTTTCCTGAGAGTGACGCCTGACGTGCCTGCCTTCCACTCAGCCTCCACAGCTGGGAACAGAATTACACTGGTGCCCTCTGCTGGGATGAAATGGGAAGCTCATCAGGAAACAATGGTGTCCTCGTCTTTTCAACGTAGAAACCGAGGTGGAGATTCCGGGTCCACCGCAGCCTCCAGGCTGCATTCATTTAGTGTTCTCTCCAGGCCTCCCTGTCAGGTGTCTTCTTTGCATCATGCCTGAATTTATTAACCAAAAGGAGTAATTGGGCTTTTATTGTAAGAAGGTTGTCAGCTAATTTTTAAAAGTAGTCCAAGAAAATGCCACCCCCTTTCCTCCCGCGGTTTGAGAGCTGGGCCCTGCTTTCAACACACGCAGCGACTCATCTCGGGTGGTGGCTTGGCCTTCTTGCTACAGAGCAATACATAGTAGGAGCCACGGGAGACTCTGGGGCCATTTAAAAAATCCTGTTGAATTATTATTATTATTATTTTAATGGTGAGGAAAGCACATTGATATTCATTGCTGATTTTCTTGGCTCAAATAAACAGCATTAATGCTATGGTGTTAAATTCGATTTAGAGTGTCTATTCTGGTGTGCCTTTGGTACCCTGCTCAGCTGATTTTTCTGCTAGAGGTGAAAAAACATTCAGTTGTTATTAAGAAAGGGGTTGGGGAGTGCTAAGAAGGAAACCAAAAGAGAGAAGAGTTGTGAATTCTCATGTGTGCAAATTGGTAGTGAACTTCTAAAATAAAATGGTGGGGGCTGGGGCGGGGCAGGGGAGAGGATGGATTGAGACGATCCTTTCCAACTCCTCACTTTTATTTTATTTTATTTTGTTTAGGATCAATAATATGGACATGAAGGTCTGCCTTTGGTTTCCATAACAACCTGGCTTATTGAAAGACTGCAGGCTCCACGAATCCCCAATTATCAGCCTTCCAGGGCTTATTAATGGAGCTGAGCATCCCAGTGAGGCAGGCAGCTCATTGTTGGCACGTGCCCGATGGGCTGGCGGAGGGTGGAGGAGATGGGAAGAGGAGATGTGTGGTGAGACAGCAGCCATTTGTCCCCCTGTCACTTGCAGGGGGGCGGGGGGGAGCAGTCATTCAGGAGGCTGTGAGAGCGTCTCTTGAAGCCCTGAGTGGCTGCGGCTGCTGTTACAGGCAGCTTAGAAATCGAAGCAAAGCTTGTTTTTCCAGCTCCACCCCAAAGCCATCTATCTGGAATAAATCCATATGAATATATCACACGCCCTGTATGTTTATTGAGCTTCTATAATTAATCGGGGCTTCCTCACAAAGACAATGGTGACTCTATATTTCTAATATTAACTCAAGCCTTAATTAAAATGTGAAGCCAACCTAATGCATATTTGATAGCTTTGAATTACTCAGTCTTTGGTTTGGCTTCACTTATTAGGCCCTCACCATAGAATAATCACAATAGCAACAATAATACCGATGATGATCAAAATACAGATAACATTTACTTATCTCGTGCCAGGCTTTCTGCTAAAAGCTCCACATGGAGTTTCTTGTTTAAGCTTCACAATGATCCTGTGATGAGGGGTATCACTGCTCCTTTTTTACAAATGAGGAAACAGAAGCAAGAGAACTTAAATGACTTATCTTAGGCCACGGGGCTAGTGAGTATATCGGAGTCTCATTTCTGCTCCCTTTATGTAATTATTTTTTATTATTCAACATGGGTATCCTCAAGATAGAAAAGGAACAGCACATTTACAGTAAATTTTGTACTATCCGATGTTAACTGGGAAATGAAACATTCTGGTTTATCAAATATTTTGATTAATAATTGCTATCCATGTCATGATTGGATTTCCAATGGGAAAGATCTGGGATATAATAAAACATACACAACATTAGAAGTATAGTAATCACAGTCATAAAATGCTTCAGGATCATTATACAAACGTGAATTTTTATTGTAGTGCAGAAGTGTTCGTTGATAAAGACTTCTGTTTGACAAAATGCCAGTTGAACTGTTTTTATAGCATGGAAATATCAGTGCCTTAACACTTTTGAATATTGTAGATTTCAAAGTGCTTTACATAAACTACCACAGAAGTTCAATGTGATCAGAAAAGAAAAATTTTAGGATCTTTCAGAGTTAAAGAATATTAGTGCTTGGAAAACCTTAAATGCATTAAATACTCTGGATCCTCAGACTGTGCTTTGTAAAACTGGAACCTTAGACTAACTGGAAAATGGAATGTGACACACCCTTGAGGTGGTTCAATGCAAGTCTGTCATAAAGCACTGTTAAAATAGACCAACATTTCCAGAAGTTTCATCACAGTTTCTCAAATAACATTTTTTATTATTTTAGTCTCCAGAAGTGAAAATAGAACTTGTTTCCAAGGACCCCCAACTTTTTAAGAATTAAGAGAAGTGACAATATGGATTGCTTTATTTAATACTTAGCGAGCATATAATCTAAGCATTTTATGTGTGTCATCCATACACAGCAACCCTATGAGGTAAGTACACCCCAGTTTATAGATGGAGAACTCAAAGTACAGAGAACACATAACATGCCTGAGGTATCACATTTGGGAAACACATTCAAACTCAGGCAGTCTAGCTCCTGAGTCCGTATTCTCAACCGGAGTTGTCTATACTCCCTCCAATTTGTTTCTTCCTATTCTGCTTTTAATCCACAACAATCACATCTACCTCCTACCCACTTCCCCCACTCCCCATCCAGTGAAACAACTTTAGCCAAACTCACATATGACCTCCACATTGCCAAAACCTAATGGCCAATTCTAAGGCCCCATCTTTGACCTAATAACAGCATCACATAGTTGATCACTTTCCACTCTTTGAAACACTTTCATGACTGCTTTTCCAGGATTTTACCTATTCTGATTGTTTTTGCCAACCCACTGGCTAATCCCGTTCAGTTTCCTGATTTCCTTCCTTTTTTATTTCCCTGATTTCTAAATGTTGAGTTACCCCACAGCTTAGTTCTTGGATGTCCTCTCCTCTTCTCTCATCTACATTCTCTTTTTTTTCATTTACATTTATGTCTTTGGTGATCTCCCTGAGCCCATGGGTTTAAATACTGTCTACCATGTGATAAGCCCCAGTCTCCCATCTATAGCCCAGACCTCTCTCCCCACTTGAGACAACTGCTTACTCTAAATCTCAACTTGTATATCTGATCGATACCTCAAACTGAATCCTTGAAAACCAAACTTCTGTCTTTTTTCTCTGAACTTACTCCTTCTCCATCATTTCCTGACAAGTCCATCATTTCCTGATACTTAGGCCATATGTCTTAAAATTATTCCTTAATTTTCCCTTGACAACATTAAATCTATGAGCAAGTCTTATTGACTCCACCTTCAACGTATATCCAGAATCTCAGCACATCTCACTTTTTCTAGCACCCATCTCACTTCAGTAAAAGTCAAGTCCTTAAAGTAGCCTCAAAGCTCCGTGTCCAGGTCAGCACTTGGATTTCCTCTCCTGTTACTCTCCATTTTTTGGTCTTTTCTAGCAATACTGATTTCCTTGCTGCCCCCCACCCCCACCCCAACAAACAGGTATGCTCATGTCTAGGGAATTTGCAACTTACTGTTCCCTCTGCCTCAAAACTTCCCTACTCTAGAAATTTGTAGAGTTCACCCTCTAACCATCTTCAGCTATCTGTTCAGATATCACCTTCTCAAAGCAACTTTCTCTTTGTTTAATATTGTCACCCCACCCATTTCCCAGCATTTGCCCTTCTCTTTCCCAATGTTGTTATTTTCAGGATTTTTTTTGTTTGTTGGTTGGTTTTCGTTTTTTTTTTTTTTTTAGACAAAGTCTCACCCTTGCTGCCCAGGCTAGAGTGTAGTGGTGCAATCTCAGCTCACTGCAACCTCCACCTCCTGGGTTCAAGTGATTCTCCTGCCTCAGCCTCCTGAGTAGCTGGGACTACAGGCACCCACCACACCCGGCTAATTTTTGTATTTTTAGTGGAGACGGGGTTCCACCATATTTGTCACGATGGTCTCGAACTCCCGACCTCAAGTGATCCACCCACCTCAGCCTCCCAAAGTGCTGGGATTACAGTCGTGAGCTACCACACCCAGTCAATTTTGTTATTTTCATAGCGCTTACTGCCGTCTAATATATTATACATTACATTTATTTATTTATAATAATAATATAAGCTTCATGAAGACAGGGTATTTTTGGTTTTATTATTATTTCATACATTATGGTATTCTCAGCAACTAGAACAAGCAGTAAATGCTCAATAAATATCAATTCTTTCGATGAGTGAAGATACCAAGCACATGTATTAGGCAGTTCTGAAGGAACTTCCTCTCCACCACCTAAGCACATGTTTCCTCACCTTCCTTTGTCCCTGTACATTCTTTGGTGACTCATAGAGTTCTTACATGTAATGCCATCCTCCTAATGACTGGAAGATGGTGGTCGCTGGACAGCAACTATAACTAGGTTGTGTCTGTGGCATCAGGGCACCAGCTCCTTGTTGTAGCCTCACTGCTTCACAAGCCCTCCCTACACGGAGTCCAGGCCACAGGGAGGAAATTGTTTTATCTTTCAATGCAAAGGATATATCTCTAAAAGCAGAGAACCATTTTAGCAAATTCAAAACCACTGGGAATTCTGCCCAGACTGGAAATAGATGGCAAAACACACTTTTGCTTAGCAGTGAGCTGCCTTTCTTTTATGTTGAATCATCAAATCAAAATCATAGAAACTTTAATGTCTAACAAAGAGTCTCTGGCAGATTAAAATTTTCCACATATAAATTATAGTTAACTCAGCATTTACCTATTAGTAACCCTTTTTTAGTATGCTAAATTTGCTTACATATTGATTATAATTCAATGTGATTGGAGGGTTTTTCCATACTGGAGCATTTCTTCAAAGGAACCACTGCATAAAAATTCACAGAATATGTGTGTGTGTGTGTGTGTGTGTGTGTGTGTGTGTATAAAATCAGTTCTGATGGTCATGATCAGAGTCCAAGGATTAAGTCCCATATCATCCATTAGCTTTGCACAATTAGAAAATAGTTTTCTGACTCAGATTACTCCAGTAAAACGGTCTTCTCTTAGATTCTAACTGTAGTTGGTAAGAATAAAGGCAGAAGACTGTGAGACAAACAAATTTAGTTCGTATAGCTGTAGACAATCTTTGGTGAGAAAAGACTGCTTCTTATGTCTTTGGGGCTATGTTTGTATGTGGTGGAATTTAGAAAGTGGAGTGGAAAAGTGTGGGTAGAGGGAGGAAATGAACACATAATTAGGTGACAAGAGAGGTGAGGGTGTGGGAGTGTCTGTGCTACCTGAAAAATCCCAATCCCAAAGGAAAGTGGGAAGGGACCAGGGTGACAGCAAGCAACTATAAAACTTTAAAATCTACGGACCAGAACCCCTGATAATAGGAATCTGTTTGTAAGTAAGAGAACAAAATATGTTTGTGCACATAATGACTTGGCCCTGAACTGGTAATCCTTCATTTCTTGCTCATAGCCTCAACATTCCCACCACCATTCTCCATTGTTGGAACAGCTGCCCAACCCTTACCTATGACAAGAGAAAATGGGAGGAGCAGGAAGGCAGGACACCTTAGGCATAAAAGGCTGCGTTTCATCTTTACTGCTGAGTCCTTGTAAAAGTGGCAGCCATTCTCATGGATTGGAAATCCCTGCTCCTGATCTTAGGTGGACAATTGTTGATTGTGTCTGTCTACTGTGGAAAGATTTGGTTTACTGAGGAAGTACTTTGGCATTGGCAGGAGGTTGATGAGAATACAATCATTCTACCTCCGCTATTCATCTTCAGCATGCTGCATCCTGACACCTGCTGAGTAAGACAGATTTGTACCTTGTCACCACATGTGTGATGTGCATGTGAGAAACAGTAACAGGGTTAATGCCACTCTCTCACAAAGAGAATTTTGTTTTTACTTGTTCTCTCCCATATTGCTCTAGCACCCTCTGTGCCATCACTCCCAACATTCCTTCCTCTTCCCGTACCACTATGC
This sequence comes from Mandrillus leucophaeus, assembly GCF_000951045.1. NCBI lineage: Eukaryota > Metazoa > Chordata > Mammalia > Primates > Cercopithecidae > Mandrillus > Mandrillus leucophaeus. Next base: position 377,941 of record NW_012100544.1, on the reverse strand, counting down.
GCCCACCCAGATCTCCTGAGAGTCGTTACTACTCAGCCCATCAGCCAAAGTTAGTGGGTTTCCATGGTAACCAGGCAGCTGGTGTCTAGACACTCTGAGAGATGCCTTGCAATTGAGCTGCAAATCTAGTTTCTATCAAACACCCCCTCTCTTCCCTCCTCCTCTTTCCTCCCATTTCCTTTTTATTTACAGCAGGCATTAATGCCAGCACTGGATGGAGTTTCCTTTTGACAGGCCATTAAAGGAAGGAGGGGATGAGAGAGAGGATGAAAACCCCCAACTTACTGTCTTGTCATATCAGTGCAGTGAGAAGACAACCGAGGTGACAGACTCTGATCTGGTTTGCTCTTTCTCCTTTAAGAAGGATTTTATTTAATTAAAATATTTTAAATTAGGAAACAGTGCCACTAGTCCATTGGGAGTCATATGCATCTTTAAGAGCCAGTAAAAGCATTTTCAGGATAGAGCTTGAGCTGATGGCACTGGGTTGAGGTAAAATTTTTTTCACTGTGTCTGGGCAATCAATGTAATTTCTCTTTCTATGATGCTCAGGGGAATTACATGCCTGTAGTATTACTAGATGGGAAACTATGCAATGGGATACAGGCAAGTATAAGAAAGGGCCTTAAATGACACCTCAGATCTGGAAAAGTCAAGTTTAACTGTTCCTTATTTGTCTCAAGAAAGAGAAAAGCAGCCTCCGACAGCCAGGAGCTGTCCTGGAGCTCACAAGTTAGCCTTAGTGTTCTTCTGTTAATATAAACAATTTTGCAGAACACCAGCATCAGACAAGGGCACTTTGTGTGATGGATCAGTACAAAACAAGACCACCATAGTAATCATGTCTGAACGCAGACTAAATATGCACATTGTCCAAACCATAAAATGTCTGAATATTTCCTCAGCCTGGCCAATATGAATAATGATGCTTACTTTAGTCCTGCCTCTTCCTAGATGATATTTATTGAGATGCCTAAAAATAAAATTACTCCTGTTTTGTGACAGCATTCCAATCCTGAGCAAAGTTCTTTTTCCCTAAAACCACCTCCAAATCACCTAACACCTGCCCAAATAAAGCCCTTTCTAATCCCTTCTTGTGAGACACCTCATGATTCTCCATGGCATAGAGTCTTCCTAGCTGTAACATGTAAATAAGCCCACCTTTGCTCAACTATATGTGTGTTCCTTTTAGTCTTGGCTGTAAGTGGTTGATGCTCCATAGAATTTCTCTCTGTATTATTATGTACACTGAAGTTAACTTCAGTGAAAAGGTCTTTTTCTCATTTTCTTCCACATCTAAATATTTTCTATACCATCTTTACCCCAAATTTATTGCTACACCTTCCTGAATTCACTAATTCTCCCTCTGAAATCTCATGAAAACCTAACACAGAAAACAAAATTAACTCTATTTTTTCTATCTCTAATATTTTCCTATTTTTGATCTCAATAATTACACAGGATGCCTCAGGGCACAGGTGAGTTTATAATTATCTTTACTACTCATTGAGAAATTTATTACCTGAATTAGCAGTGATGACAAGGACATGTAGATCAGACTGACGGCAGACATCAAACATGACCCAGTCAAATGACAGTAAGACTATGACAAAATGTTTAAATTTAGTACACTTTTCCTTAAATCCCAAAGAAAGTTATGTTCCCTGTTTCAGACTCAAGGGTGTCAGATAATTTGTTGGGGGAGCAACCATCTCCTCTCCCTTTCATATTATGATCTGTCGGCTTTAGGTGACTATTTTAGCTACCACTATCCACAACAGAGAAGAAGTTTGGAAGAAGTCCACCTTGGGAACAGAATGAAGTGTTAAGATATGACTACTTGTTCTGATATTAGTATCTTCTCTGCCACCCCCTGAAATGCCAGTTTGGTGTACTGTTATATATCCTCTCGGCCCCTCTGTAAGGTCACTCACCACTTACCATCTCTTTCAGATGAGTTCTTTACCTGGCTTTGGAATCAGTATCATTGTTATTCCTGGGGTAGGGTCATTTAAAGAGCCCTACACACAATTGGCTCAACACCAAGTCAAATGGTACACACCAATAATTGGTTTCTTATTTGGGAACAGTTCTATTAACTAGACTTCTGCTTGGTTTACATTACCTATATTCCTATCTTATCTCTTTTAGTTTCTGGTTTCTCCAAGACTAAGGCCTAGCCTTATTCTCATCCGTTCTCTTGGAGATGGTAATCTTGTTCTTGGACCTGTAATTAGGAGGCTCTATTGTTGGCTGACAGATTTCCCCAAATGTCCATGGTTGATTTACATTGGACTTTTTTAGTTTCTGTGTTCTACCAACCTCCAATGTATGTTGACTACTTCTGCTGTTGACCTTCTATTTTACTATTTCCCATAATCATAAACCTCAGACGTTCCCCGCCCCACACCTGTCCTTCCTCCCATTGGCTATTACTGGTTCCATGCCCAAATTGTAGCAGTATTGCTAGACTCAATTCTCTTTGAGTCTGATATATTTAACATTAATTGTATTAGTGCAGTTCTTATTTTTAAATCTTTTCTTTCCATTTCTTGGCCTCAGTTAGAGAGATGTGCCTCTGACAAAGAAGAATCAACAGATATAGGTGCATTTGGGAGAGAGGGTTTTAAATTTGGACCACTGAGAGAATGTTAAGGCCAATCTGGTTACATTTGTAGTGATAATAGTCAGGTGATGTCTCAGATAAAGATACAGGATTGGAGCCAGGAGTGGAGTCAAGATTGTACATAAATATTCGGAAGTAGAATTTAGAATTTGATGGGTATGAGATAAGGAGTTAAGATTTCATGATAAAGAAAGTAATATGCTTACAGTGATGTTTAAGGATTAATGATAAGACAGTGGTAATATAAATCAGGTGGTTACCTGGATAGAGGTCAGGATTGAAGTCATTAGAGGGAATGAGTTTTCTGGTACAGAGTCTACAAGGATAATGTAGACTTGACTCTTGGATTGCGGTCATGTTAGGGGACAGAAAGAAAAAAACTAGACCCAGAATGGCAAAAGAAAATCTAGAAAACAGCAGAAATAAATCCAGAATGTAGTGCTCATTGAAGTTAAGAAAAAGGAATATTTTAAGAAGGTGTCAAAGCCAAAATGCACCAACAGTTAAGGAGATGATTTTACTTAATCTTTTGCAAGAGACTCCAGGTCTCAAGATCATGTCTTGGCAGGGTGGTTTTCCATTAGACTTTTATAGGAAGGAGTAGACAAGTTATAGGTGAGGTGACTTTGTGTTGTTTTGCGATCAGGGGAAGTCCAGTCAACTAAACAGGATTTGTTTCTCTCTGTGTGTAGCTCATTTCAAAGGAAAAAGCAATTCTAATCTCAGCTAAACATCCATGAGACAAAGAATGGAAAGTTAGAGTATCTGTATCTATTTTTGTCATCAGGTTCAGGCAAAAGGGGAAAGGTCTATATTTGCACTTGTTACAGGTAAAGAAGGGGATCATCCTTGAGTCTTACAGGAGTCCTGAGAAAGAGCTGACGCAAGTCATATGGAGAAGAGTGTTCTTCAAGGTTAACCATTTCCTGGAGTACAAAACGATGTGGGAGATTTAAGAAAGCAAAAGGCTAAGGGACTTTCCTAATTGTTGCTGTTTTCTGGAGTACAGTGCTCAGGTAAAGGTCAACAGTCAAAATAAAGAGTACTTAAAGAAAGATAAAGAATAATGGTAAATGAGAAAAGGCCTTAGGATTGGGAATATATATATTTATGAAATCAAGGAGAACACTTATTAAAAACAGTAAAGCTAAAATTCAGTTCACAGAGAAATAAGGAAGGAGAGGTGAGGAAAAGATGGCACAATTCCAGTTTATTATTTAGTGAAGTTTGATGATTGAAGAGGAAAATAAGATGTTTGTAACTTTATGAGGAAAGAGTCTATTTTTGCCTTTTTGAAGGGCTATCATGTTCAAGAGAATATATTTGAGATATATTTGTTCTGTGTTATTCCAGACGACATAACCCCATAGAAACTTAGAGGGAGTAGATTTCAGCTGCGTATCTGAATAATTTACAGAAGAGCTGGAATGCCTGTTAAAGCAGAGGCTGTCCATCTGCCTGAGGTATCATAGGGGATTCCTGCATTAGGTGGGGAAATGCTAGAGGATCTCCACAACCTCTTTCTACTCTGAAGTTTCTGTACGTATTCTGATGGCTTTCAAATAAATAGGATTTTGAAATAAGGTAGATAATAGGAGGCAGTTTCTAGATGTAAAGTATGTCTTGGAAAATGGCTTTATTGGAGAGGGAATAAACATTGGGTTGAGAAAAGTGAAGGATGATTTTTCAAATGGCTGTATTATATGATAGGCAGAGCGTACATGACTCTATAGTACTATCCTCTAAAACACGGACTCTCCATGACTCTTTGTTCTTTAACTGTTTATTGTTTCAGTGTTCCCAAATAGTCAAATCTATAACATTCTTTGCCACTGAAAATAAGTAAAGAGCTTGGAGATCTTTGACTAAAGAATGAAAAATCAGTACAAATACTAATATCACTTTTTCAATATAGTTCTGGTTGTGTTCCAGTGAGTGCTATTGATTCCTAAAGTGATTTTTTACTGAAAAGCAGCGCCATAATTTGACAGGCCCCAGGAAGCCAAGGCACACAATGACTGCAAAATGAATTGTCCCAGTAAGAGATGGAGATTGCATTTATTTACACACATGCAAGCATATAATACAAGACTTTTTTGTTATCATAATATTTTAAAAATTAACTCCCAAACTGAGTTAAACCTTCACAGTTGGCTTTTTAACATTCTGCTGGCACTGGAGGTGAAGGGGGTGGTAGATGGGAAGAATTAGCTACACTTTTATTTCCTCTTCCTCAGGATAGTGAAATGATGTCTTAAATTCTTAGATATGACAGCATTTGTAGTAATTTTAGCTATCTCTGGATTTTCATTCTCCAGTAACTCTTAAGCCATTTAGTCTATGAAGCCTACCATAATCGAATGCTAACTATTCAACCTAAGTTACTAATTTTAGAGGTCTCCACTTATTTTCTTTCTGCATAAAATATTCACTTCACCTCCCACAATTTGAACATAACATGTTAGAATTTGATAAAACAGTAATCCTCAGTCATGATTCTGCAAGCTTCTGGAGTATCTAAAATTACTTTTGGTAGGCCTTAAAGCAAAATTATATTGAATTACCTTGCATTTTTCAAATGAAAATAGGAATGGAGGGAAGGAAGAAAGACGGGAGAGAGGAGTAGAGTAATACAGTACATTTAGGACTCTGGGAAGAGATGCAAGTTAAAATCAAGCAGTGTAATATATTCATTCCCCAAGGCTATGAAAGGCAATATGATCTAATGGAGGATCGCTGAATTCTAATTAGCTGTGTGTCTTTGGACAAGTCACAAAAACTCTTCATCTTTAGCTTTTCTCATAGAGAATAAGGAACTGAAATCAGATAATCTCTAAGGTCTCCTTCAGCTTCCGTTACTTTGTAATTTCATGAACAACTACAAGCTGAGTCTGTGACAGTATATACAGATTTTGTATTTTTGTCCTGATTTATGTGGCTTAACCATTTGCTTTGATAAAATTAACAAGACAACTGCCAAGTCTCTAGTTTGCTTTGTGCTGTGTAGATACAGCCATAAGGGAAAATTAAACAACAAAGATAAATAATTGTCTGGCTAATCTCAAGTACTACCCAAACACATCATGCTGAACCGTGGCAAGGCATGAGCTGAATGAATATGACTCATAAATGCAGTGCTTTTATTTAAAAATTTAAATGTTACCCAAGCAATAGATATAAATAGGAAATATTTTTAGGCAGCTGTAGTCACTATTGGTGTCATTCTTACAGAGCTAAAATTATGTCTGGCTTTAGTTTCTGTATTTTAACCCTGGTGTCAGATAATTAAATCATTTAATCAAATACCAGATCATGGGATTTGGCAAACCTAGGTCTGCTTTTGCTTTTAAAGGTAAATATTGGAAATACCAACTTTATAATAAAGAATATTAACTCATCATATATTAAAACATTTTAAATAATTTATTGAATTTTAAAATGGAAATCAGTATAACTGAAAGATAGTTCATTAACTTTCTCAAAGTCTGACAGACACGAATTACTACAATAACACTTTTATGACTGACCTCATTAGATGAGATCTAGGGTGACATTGTGGAAAACAATGGATATAATAGAAATACCTAAACATAAAAAACCCAAATTTTTGAAAAGGCTGGTACAATGCCTAAGCAATCATTCAATGAATGTGAAAAACTGTGAGAAGGAAAAGCTAAGAAAGTGGATTCAATAAAAAGTTACCAACAAACATGATTAGCCTGTTTAATTTTTCCTCACCTTTCAAGTATGGACCTAAATAATTAACATCTAATACAGGAGGTATAATTTTTTGAAAATTATTAACTTCCTCCAGAATGCAGCAGGAGGAATTATAGAAAATCCTTTGTGGAGGGTGGGGGTCGGTGCTAACTTCAATCATGTTTGAACAAGATTCCAAAAGAAGTATGACATCTCTTTGCCTAGAAATCTTTCAAGAGAACAGCCACTTCCTATCCCATTCGGATTCTTTATTCTTCAAAGTCTTCTGGGATTCCCTATTTGAGAAGGTCCAGAAACGAGAGAGTGTTTTGCATAAGTAGAAAGAGTAACTCCATCAGCGCAGTCTTCTCAAAGGATTTCTCCTTCATCATATGCCTGTCCCCAAATAACTTCAGTACTTCCTGGAAATGAGAAGAACTTTCTCACAAAAAAGCCGAAAAATCTCATTGCATCTTACCATTTTCCTGAAACTTAAGGGATCAATTATTAAAAAGAAATCTTAGGGTCCTTTTCAAGTATAGGATTCCAGCATTATGATTGAACAAGGGAATTTTTCTTGAAGTTGGATGGAATGTCTTAAGCCTGGAGAATTGCCATTGTCTCTGTAACTTGCCTATTGGATGCAAGATTTACTACCCAGCTGGGGGTAGGCTGCCACTTGGCCTCTTACTCATTCAGTATGGTAAACATAGTTTTTCTACAAATGAAGCTAAGCTCAAAGATAAGGTTTTTGTTTGTTTAATCAACTGGCTGCTATTCTTTAGATGTGAAATAGAGAAGGTTGTTCTGCTTTTAAATACCATCGATATCAGAAAAGTCTTTGCCCTTGAAGGCATTACTGCTTAGTAGCTTTAATTCTTGTATCACTGAATCATGACTCTTCTTTGCTGCCCTTCAAGTTTGGCCAATGGTCAGCTTTGCCTTTGTGATCATTTTTGGACTTTGGTCCCTGACTTCAAAGCCTTTTTCAAAAAACTTTTTTTTTTTCACTCCACAAGCAGAAACTTTACAAGTCAGAGAGACTCTTCTCTTTCTTTGTCAGGATATTTGAAGACAGTTTCTCTTTGGCTGTGAGTTATGATTGGATAAGCATAAATTAGAGGGGAAAATGTTGAAGATAACTCATTTATTAGGCATTCATGTGAGCAAAGAAGTGGCATTTTTAAAATTTTATTGTCATTTAATGTTCATCACAAGTTTATGAGGTAGATATTTTTATTCCTATTTTACTTGTGAAGAAATGGGAAAGCAGCAAAGATGCATATTGATTACCTATATGTGAAACCTCTTAGCATAATGCTTGGCACATAGTAAACATTAACCAATGTTAGATTCCTTCTAGTCTTATTATAATAGCCAACACTTAGAAGCACTTACTTAAATATGTCATTTATTTATATGGAGTTTAAATGAAATGTTTAATTGTCATAACAACCCCATGTGAGGTAGGTACCAATATTATGAAAACTTAGGCAGTGAGAGGTTAAGTAATTTACTCAAGGTCATAGTATCAGAAGTAGACTTTATTTATTTATTTGTTTGTTATTTATTTGTTTTTATTTGAGACAGGTTCTTGCTCTGTCACCAAGGCTGGAGTGCAGTGGCTCACTGCAGCCTTGACTGCCCAGGCTCAAGTGATCCTCTCACCTCAGCCTCCCAAATAGCTGGGACCACAGATACATGCCCAGCTAATTTTTAAATTATTTGTAGAGGCTGGGTCTCCCTATGTTGCCTAGGCTGGTCTTGAACTCCTGGGCTCAAGTGATCCTCTTGCCTCAGCCTCCCAAAGTGCTGAGATTACAGGCATGAGCCACTGCACTCAGCCTGAGACACAGAATTTAAACGTAAACACACTGGCTCTAGAATCAACTCTCTTAACTACTACTCTGTACATCTAAAAATAGTTATGCTTATAGTAGATATCTATTTCTTATTTTGTTTTTATATATGAATACTTGGTTATAAAATTAGAAGATATGTATAAAATTAAAGTTAGCAAAAAAATGGAGAATGATGGGATAATGATTTTCATGGCTATGAAACAGAATAGCATTGGGTTTCCTTTTTATAATCCAATATTTTTAAATTTACAAACTTTTGCTATTTCCTTTGATCATGGTAACGTTGTAGGACCACAGGTGTTCTGCCTGAGGTAACTGAGGTTACTTCAATTACTTTGGTGACATCTACATGTCACAAAGCGTTCAAGATATATATCTCTATCTATCTGTCTATTTATCTATCTACATACACACACACGCGCGCACACACACACACACACATATCCCAAGTACCTGGAAACATACTCTCCAGGCATGTTTCCAGGTACTTGTTATTCATTGGTGAACAAAATAAAAAAAATCTCTGCTTTTGTGGAGTTAAAACACCAACAAATGTATACTTTTCTTTTGAGAATTTAGTCCACAGTCAACTGAAGACTAAAAAGATACCACAGACTGTGATATAGTGCAAGGCATACAACTTCCGTATGAGAATGAAGTGATGAATTCTGTGTAGTGTAAGCTTGGAGGTTGAAAATGTAGTTGAGCTGGGTCATAGGAATTATAAGCAGTATATCCAAATGAGTCAACCTTGAAGATTTACTACATCCTTCTCTGAAATCATTGGCTGGTCTGCCTCCCAACTCCAGTTTTTAATTTTTGGTTAAAGAGATATCTTTGGTCCAGTTCTCCATAATCAAAGTCCAAGAAGGGAATTCTTGTGAATGTAATTTATTGGTAGTAACTTATAAGTGAGTGAGAAAAGAAGACAGGGCAGAGGAAGACACCAGGCAAAGATGAGAGTGTGGGGGAAATGTGGTCTCAGCCTGATCCAGCAGAGAGCTCTGAAGCACAAATTGCACCACAGCAGTTGTTGTTTTGTCCAAAAACAAGGGTACTGGAGTGGAGTCACAGTAGGCAGAGGGGCATGACCCCTCAGGAACAACGTTGAGGTGGCTCCTATTTTCTATCCCTTACCCACGTGTTAGGTGGGGCTGTTAGCAGCCAACACCTCCGGCAGCTGGGGGATGAGAGCATGGACCTGGTAAAGAAGATCTGAGAGGGGCATCAACAGCATCTACTACAAGGAATGTAGAACATCTGAAAGGAATGTGGAGGGATGGATGTAGAGTTGTAGAATATTTGAGTGGCAAGTGAGGGGACAGATGATACTGACAACTGGCTTTTTTTTTTTTTCTATTTCGTTTTGCTTAGTGGGACATTTATAAAATCTGAAACAGGTATTATTTATTTTTACTTCACTGAAAAATCTTAAATGCTGGTAGTTTAAATTTAGTAAAATAGAAAAAGCAGCACTGTCATTCAGAACCCCAGATTTGCGGTTAATTCTTGTAGGCAAGTATGAGACTGTCTTTTATTTTGATTAATGGGAACCTCTTTCATTTTAAGTCAGAGTCCACAAATTTACATGTCTTACTCCAGACACCCTGCCTCCTCTTGCTTTTCCAAGGAGAGTTATTTAGCATTTTTTCATGCCTTTGGGCAAAACCTGCACTCTCCAGTTCCCCACAGACCCCACTGCCAATTTTACCCTTGGCCAGATTTTCACATTAATGTTGTCTGCCTGGCCTCTTAGGCAATTGAGTTTGTGAAGGCTGGAGACTGAAATCCCAGCTCAGATTTTTGCCTAGCTGGGATTCTTCTTAACTGGGATCCTGTGGAGTAAAACAGGGAGATGTAGAGTTGAAATTACTGATGTGTTTCTTGTAAACTTCTTTTCAGAGTGTTAAACACATTTAAGTACATACAATTAACATTGACCTCCTAGAATTAAAGGTTGGTAAATTGATCATGTTCTAAAACAATAGCATAAATGTGTTTATTTCACTCTAAGGCCTATGTCAAAGAATATATGCTAATGAACCAAATCATAAATCACTTTTTCATTTTCAAGGTGATGTACAAACATTGACTAAGTAGCTTTTTAAAATGCTAATATGATAAAAGGTTATTACTGGATAATCAGTTATATTGTAACTGTCCTTTATAGCAGATTAAAGTCTCAAACAGAATTCTCAATTTTTTACTGCATTTTTCAAGTATACATGAACATATACATATATATATATGAGCAACTGATTTTAATGTTAATTTTAAACAGACGTTTTCAAACTTTTTCACTTTATGGGTCGATAACTTTTTCACGGCACCCCTAAACCTCTGCTTATTAGGTAGTTAGGTTCAAGGAGCTTAATAATAGTATATTGCACAGTATCCAACAGATAGTTTCTCTCAAATTTAAAACTATATATTGGCACTCCTGTGAGTTCACTGTAGCGCCCACGGATTCATGTGTATGGTTTGAGAACTACAATTTAAAATGCTGATTCACTATAATGTACCAAGCAATGTAGATAACTTATGGTTAGCATATAAAATAAAAGTTTCCCAAAAGTTTGCTTTCTAGGAAATCACATTCTAAGTCAACCTAGAAAAATTATTCACCTACTCTTTTTTTTTCTGTAGATATCATAGGCTATACCTTAACCCAGTTTTTGCTGTGAAAATTGAGAAGTTTGAACTGAGTGAAATAAGTGTTAAATTCAAATTTTGGGCCGGGCGCGGTGGCTCACGCCTGTAATCCCAGCACTTTGGGAGGCCGAGACGGGCGGATCACGAGGTCAGGAGATCGAGACCATCCTGGCTAACACGGTGAAACCCCGTCTCTACTAAAAAACACGAAAAACTAGCCGGGCGAGGTGGCGGGCGCCTATAGTCCCAGCTACTCGGGAGGCTGAGGCAGGAGAATGGCGTGAACCCGGAAGGTGGAGCTTGCAGTGAGCTGAGATCCGGCCACTGCACTCCAGCCTGGGTGACAGAGCGAGACTCCGTCTCAAAAAAAGAAAAAAAAAAAAAAAATTCAAATTTTGTTTGAAAATAATTTAGATATTTTAACTCAAATATTTAAAACATATTTGTTGGTTTTAAACCTGATTTAAACTGATTTATGGAGTATTTAAAGAAAGAGAATAACAAAATATTTTTCTGAGTCATTGATCAATATAAAAAAGCACTTCTATAGTTGAATTTCAGTGAGATGGTTCTGCTTATTCCAGTCTTTGTTTTATAATTTGGTTTAGTTCAAATCTCTGAAAAATTCATTAAAAATTGTTTTGAACCAAATTTCTAGGATATATAAACTCTTTTTATTGAGACCAATTAGCTCTTCAACCTCTTGCTTGTGTCCATGGTTACAGTTCATAGCAAAAAATTTTCATTATTTAATGTCCCTTCATAGTGAAAACTGGGTAAAAAAAACATAGTTAATAATAAAATTCTGTTAAAAATGAACCCTCCCAAAGTGAAACCTAGGTTCTACGATTTATGTCTACTCAAATTATTTAAGAATATAGCCTATGTTTGTTTTTTGTTGTTTTTTTTTTCCTTCTTTTCCATTTTTATGTTTGGTAAAATAATTAAACCAAACTATCAGCTTCATTGTCTCAGTGAATCCAGCCTGTCAAAGCATAAAGATAAAGCACGTTTTTGGGTTTTGAATGTCATCTGCACCAGTCCCCTAGAAAAGTATCGTAAGATAAAGGAAAGAGTACTGGACTACGAGTCAGGAGTCCTGGATTACAGTGCTGCCTTTTTCAATTTTATGACCATAGAGAAATTACCTAATCTCCTACAGCTTCAATTTTCTTATCAAGAAATTGAGTGTTAAAGTATCTCTTACGTTCCTTCAAGCTTTAGGGTTCTATGATTATACCATATATCAAACTTCTTAAATAAAGCTATAAATTCTTCATGGTCGTGTGTGTGTGTGTGTGTGTGTGCACTCGCACGCATGTATTTGGAATTCCCCTGGGAGAACAGAATAGTCCTTATTTCAAAAAGAATTCAGGAAATTATTTGAAGGGCAAGTGCTGTGAGCCAACACTGCAACTGTGATAATGGCCACTTGCAATCAATTTATGACAAGCTCATAAGAACTTGAAAATGCTGAGAGAACAGAGCTCCTGAAACTCAGGTCTTTAGAAGTCCATGATAAAGTTTGGGCACACATGGGATTTTTCAGTTCTAAATACACACACACACACACACACACACACTTCTACAGAAAGGAGGAAAAAAAAAAATCCTAGGTTGAAATGTCTCTAATCATCACTATTAGTTAACAACACTCACTATCACATTACTTTTCTATTCTTGACATGGCATTTCTCATAATTTCTCAGTGCCATCGGAGCCATCAGTGTTTATCTTTAGGCTGACTCTGCATTCTACCTCTTCCCTCCCACCCCCAAACAAACTGAAGCAATGAAGCAATGCCTCAATAGACCCACAGATTCCACTGCCAGCTCAGCATGTAATTTAGCTGGGAGCAGAAATGAAGGAGTGGTTTTGACTGTTATACTAAAGTGAAAATACCCCTATTTTCTTGTTTTCATTTTCAACCTTTAGAAGTTGACTTATTCGTTGTAATGGTAAGAAATAAAGTTAACATCTTCACTTCATCTTTTTTTTTTTTTTTTTTTTTTTTTTTTTTTGAGACAGAGTCTCGCTCTGTTGCCCAGGCTGTAGTGCAGTGGCCGGATCTCAGCTCACTGCAAGCTCCGCCTCCCAGGTTCACGCCATTCTCCTGCCTCAGCCTCCCGAGTAGCTGGGACTACAGGCGCCCGCCACCTCGCTCGGCTAGTTTTTGTATTTTTTAGTGGAGACGGGGTTTCACCATGTTAGCCCATGTTGGGATGGTCTCGATCTCCTGACCTCGTGATCCGCCCGTCTCGGCCTCCCAAAGTGCTGGGATTACAGGCTTGAGCCACCGCGCCCGGCCATCTTCACTTCATCTTATTCCAAAAATTATTGAGGGCAAGTAGGCAAGCCATGTAAATTATTGATGTTTCTGCATATTTCTAGCTGGGGAAGAAGAGAGAACACTAATTTTTGATGATTTGGTAGACATTCTTTGTAAATAATGTTTTAAGAAGTTTTCAAGGCTAGTCAACTTGTACCTTCTTTGGCTTTAGTTTTAATTTTTAAAAAAATATCTCTGGGTTTTTTCTCCATTCAGATAAAAACACTGTCTTTTGTTCTGTAGACTAGAAATATTATATTCTGTCGTAGCTTTTATAAGAGTCGCTGTCTTTAATTAATAGTCACTCATATCTTTATTTTCTGAGTACTGCTCTCTAATTAATTAGTCACTCATATCTTTGTTTTCTCATCAGAGTCAGACTTTATGGAAACATTCTAGGGGAGAAAGTATCTTAATCATCTGTCTGGGAAAGAAGTTTTTTTGGGGGGAAGGGGAAGAATTGCTTTTTTCCTCTCAAGACTTGGCAGCTAGAATTAGGTTGAGTCAATTTCCCAAATCCTTCGTTTCCTGAAGGTTGGATTAAAATTCAGCAAATCTCAAACCCCATAAATTGGATTAAAATCTCGACAAACTACGTTGTGCACTTTAGATTTTATAAAGCACTTTCAAATACCTCCCCTCAAGCTCCAAACAACCTACGATAAGGTAGGGTAGGCATTATTATTCACATTATATGTAGATTAAGAAACTGAGACAAAGAAAGGGAAAGCATTCTTCTCTGAGGTCATATGATTACTTAGTGGCAAAGTCTAGGCTAGAATAGGAATCAGCTTGGTCTTAGGCCTAAACTTGAGGAAAAAAGTAGACATGTAGATGACATATGGCAGATGTCGCTGGGACCCCATCATGCTGCCTCTGATTTTTCTTCTTGGTTACTCTTTGAAATCCTTAAGTATATAGTGTTATTAGCAAAAAGGTTATTCTCTCTTTCAAGTGCTTGGAAAGTAAGGAAGGAATGGGGGCAGAGGTGTTATTTGCATAATTCTCTTTACATCAAAATGAAATATACTGGCTCAGTGTTTTGAAAGAAACTTAAAATGTGAAACATGGTGATGAAATGAGCAAAATGTGGATTACAGTGACCACTGAAAGCCATGATCCAGGCTCCAGATGGACATCTGGTATATAGCTAAAGAAAAAGACTATGTGAGCAACAAAAGGGCCATATGTGAGTTAGCTGCCAAATATTTTTTTTATTATTATTACTTTCCTTTGAGCTTTTGAGGTGATGATGCTTAATATTCAAGAAAGATGAAAATAAAAAGGGAAAGGAAGCAAACACCCAGCCCATTGGTGATTGGTAGAGTAATTGTGGGCATGGCTCCAGGATGATAGCAGCTTCTATTTAATCAATGTTGACAAGGCTGGGGAGAGCTGGGCAGGTCCCAAGAGGTAATGTTTTACTCGGAAATCCACTCAACCTAATTTCAGTAATGTAGGGCTGTGGAGGGGCCTGGACTGGAGCCAGAAAACAGGGCCATTAGAGCTCAGCGTAGGCAATGGCAGCTGGGAACATCGCCATCCCTCCAGCAGCATTGCAACCAGGCTGCCTGGCTGAGCACACAAGCAGCCGCTGCTGCATATGCTTCTGGTATTTGCTCACCAACAGAATGCATCGACATGCTATTCTCACCCTTTCGAGGAAATGAATGGAATGCATAAAGGCAAGAACTGCTTCCAGACTCTATTTTAGCAAGAATCAGAGAGCAAGTCTGGCATATATCTTTCAAGGACCACTGTGAAATTGTCCACCTAATCCGCTGAGTCTTTTAAGGCTACCATTACATTGTTGCAAACACATGCAGAGATAACTCAGATCTTTATTGCTGTCTTAGTGTGGTTTTGATCTTTCTTAGGAATTGTGGTTGTGGATCAAGAATATGGAAACTACTATGGTTTTTTCATTTTTCAAAATTTCTGAGATTCATTCAAGTTAGTCAGCTTTGCAAATCCAAGAGAAGTTACCCAGGACAAATTATGCTCCTTAGGGCTGAGTGCTTCTTATCTAGCTATTCTTTCCTTTACCATTCTTTCTCCAATAAACAACACATTGTTACAGTAATTTGCTAGCATATAAATTCCAAGAAGGTAGAGGTTTTTGCTTTGTGTTTTCATTGCTGTGTCACCACTGCTATATTTGCAGTTCATGGAGCAGTGTGTGAACATAGTAAGACTCAATTTCTTTCACTGGATGAATAAATGAATGAACGAAAACATTTTCTTTCTTCCCTTCTGAAGGATCCTTGAACTACGATGCATCAATAATGTATGAATTTACTTTCTGTGATGTTAACTTTCTCTTTTTAAGTTAACACAGAAATGACAAAATTCATGGAGGCTGCCAGTGAACGTGGTGGTAATCTCTAAGCAGTCTTTGGGCTTGGAAGAGCAATGTTTTTGTCAAGGCTAAAATGCCATTGTTCTATCAGATTCTAACATTATCCATCCAAATGACTGAATGTAATTTTTGAGACTAAATCATGGCACAGCAAGAGTATTTAATCAACTTAATTAAATAATTTAATCAAGTTTTTGAGCCTCTAGCTTAAGCCTCTCATATAAATAAGGTTATTTACTCCCGAAAATAGGACCATGTTCCATTTGAAAAATTTATGTCTTGAAAAAACTTTTTTCCCCTAAAAGGAAAAAAAGCCTAAACTACTAAAACTAAATCTAAAACTAAAACACATCATCAGTTTTTGTTTATTGTTTTTGTTTTAGACATATTCTGTTTTATAATAGAACCGGATTTGGGGGATTGATTTTTCCCTGGTAAAGATGGATTTGGGGAGAAGCCATCACTAGGTATATAATAGTAATAGTCTTAGGAAATTCATTCAGTGGTCACTATATACATACACGTGTGCATGCACACACACACACACACACACACACACACATAGCCCAGGTGTCTTTGGCTGCTATAACAAAATACCATAAACTAGGCAGCTTGTAAACAACAGACAAATTCTGCTAAGGGCCAGCTTTCTCTGTACCTTGCTGTGTCCTCACATGGTAGAAGAGACTAGCTAGTTCTCTGTTGTCTCTTTCATAAAGACACTAATCCCAATCATGAGTCCTCTACCCTCATGATTTAACTACCTCCCAAAGATTCCTACTCTTAGTGCCATCACCTTAGGGGGTTAGAATTTCAACATATGAAGTTTGAAGGAACACAAACATTTAGTCCATAATACTGTGACTCATTTTTGTTTTTCCTGTAATGTCTTTTTTTTTTTTTTTTTTTTTTGAGACAGAGTCTCGCTCTGTCGCCCAGGCTGGAGTGCAGTGGCCGGATCTCAGCTCACTGCAAGCTCCACCTCCTTGGTTTACGCCATTCTCCTGCCTCAGCCTCCCGAGTAGCTGGGACTACAGGCACCCGCCACCTCGCCCGGCTAGTTTTTTTTTGTATTTTTTAGTAGAGACGGGGTTTCACCGTGTTAGCCAGGATGGTCTCGATCTCCTGACCTCGTGATCTGCCCGTCTCAGCCTCCCAAAGTGCTGAGATTACAGGCTTAAGCTACCGCGCCCAGCCCCTGTAATGTCTTAAACAAAATAACAGTACTAATATTAGGTTTTCATGTTTAATACAAGTAAAAGTACTATTTAGAGGCAAACTGAAAAAGAACAAGCATATTCGATGCTTCACCTTGCTGGATCTCAGCCCTCACGCTAGCACTTCCAGGCTTTCTTTTGCCAGCTCCAGGTCATTGCTTCTACTCACTTGTTCTATGTCACTTGGTGTTGAAAATCACACTGCAATCTCTCAGCCTCTGTAGCCTCTTCCTAAGTAATAACTGTCTCAGAGGGAGGTTGATCTGCTAGATGAGGAATGTGACTATTTACTCTAATTGGATCATGGTAATTGGAGTGACCAGCTGGCCTCAGTCATTCATTTGTCTTTGACATTCACCATGATGATCAAAGATTTTGCACAAAATACTGAAGATTACATATTAACTCATCTCTAGCATTTACAAATCATGTAATTAGTGCTGGAAAGTGCCAAGACCAGATTTTATATTACAGAAGACTAATCAGGATTCTTCCTTTCATTTTTAGCTGCTTTTAATGGGACAATTTTTAAATATTGTGGGCTTCAGGCCTGCATAGCTGTGGACTGGACTCCCTGCTTTAGTTATCACTCTGAACTCACCCATTCTTTCTGGGCAAAGGTAAAACCAGGGAAAACAACTAAAGGAAGAGCTGCTGCAATAACTGTGTCCTAGGTTGGAATTTACAGTGTGGCCTTAGGTAAACCCTTCAGTCTCCCTCTGTCTCAGTTTCCCCAGCTGTGAAATGGGGTGATTAAAGTAGATGTGAGAATCAAATGCAATGATACAAGTATACTTCGCACTATTCTAAGCACATAGTAAGAGCTCCAAAATGTTAACTATAGCTAAATACTTTATACAAAGGACCAGGTAAGTCATAATTCATAATTCTTTCCAGGCAGTTTTTTTTAAGCTGCTGAATAGAACAGGTAAGAAAATGTAGATGTAAACTAAACGGTCAACATGATTTATCACTACAATGATTTATCTAGGGTTGACATCAGTGGGAGAATAAGCTAGCAATATCAAAATGTTCCCTCTGGTATTCAGGCTTAAATGGACCTATTTATACAAAAGTTGGATTCTGTTTATAATAAGTTCTGCTTTGTCAGAGGCGAAAACCTTTCCCAAACTCATATGTAGTCTCCTACCAAAGTAGAGCTAGCTAGAGCAGGCATATTGTCCATATCTGGCTATTGTTCCCTCATTTGGATGTAGAATTTTTAAAAAATGTTATCATGAGTTCTTAGTTTATCTTACTTTGGAAGTTGTAAAAGATTGTTTCTTTACATTGTTTCCTCCGTCCATGTTTTATTTTCCTCCCCATAATTTCTTGGTGGTCTATAAAACTTTCACTGCATCCATTGACTTGATCCACTTTGTTTTCTGCCAACTAGTCATCCCTTCACTTAAAACAAAGCAAATATTTTGCTTAATATTCAATAATATCAAGTAAAAAATTACTTTAATCTCAGACAAATATAGATAGATAGATAGATAGATAGATAGATAGATAGATAGATAGATAGATAGATAGAGAGTTTTATGTGTTCTAGCTAACATTTCCTTTTGTAGCCATCTAATCGAGCTTCATCAATTTTAATTTTACGGTTTTTATTTTATACTTTGGAGCCAACCATTTTTTAATCTCTGAAGTTTTATAGGTCACTAAAACCCTATGGACCCTAGCTGCTTAGTTTCTAGTGCTGAATTGGTAGAATGAGTTTGGCCACCTGATATAATCAGAAAACCTGAACAAATAGACCTGAGTTTTAGTTCTGGCTTGGTCATAAGCAAGTCATATGATTTAGGGAAAGTTCCTTTATGCACCTAGACTTCAGTGTCATCACCTGTAAAATGAGGCTGTCCAGTCATTCCTTCACTCAACAAATATTTACTGAGGGTCTTTCCTGAATTAGGTTCTATGCTGGACATGGAATTCAAGGTTGAGCTGAAGTAGGTACTGCTGTTACCCTTGAAGAGTTCATGGTTTGGTGACTGGATGATCTTAAAGGGTCCATTCATTTGTAACATTCTATTATTACACATTTTATTGTCTTTTTTTGTTTATTTGTTTTTTTGATAGAGTTACACTCTTGTTCCCCAGGCTAGAGTGCAAAGACGGGATCTCTGCTCACTGCAACCTCCGCCTCCCAAGTTCAAGCTATTCTCCTGCTTCAGCCTTCCTAGTAGCTGGGATTACAGGCATGTGCCACTATGCCCAGCTACTTTTATATTTTTAGTAGAGACGGGGTTTCACCATTTTGGCCAGGCTGGCCTCAAACTCCTGACCTCAGGTGATCCACCCATCTCAGCCTCCCAAAGTGCTGGGATTACAGGCGTGAGCCACCACACCCAGCCCAAATTTTATTGTCTTTTAAAGGTATGTTATGAAAGGCTTTAAGGAGAGCAAGGATTTTGCTTTTTGTTTTTTTTTTTTTTTTTTCTCAGTACCTAGAAGAATGGCTGGCACAATGCAGGTGTCCAGTAAGAACTTATTGAACAAATAAATTAATAAATACTTACATTTAAAATACTTTGAAGGATTTGAGAAAATGAATATGTATTGAAGCTCTCTCAATAGGGAACAGACAGCAATAATTTCCTGTCATAATAAACAGATTTGTGCCAAATTTCATCTTTTGTCCTAGGACCAGGCAATGGATGACAAGAGAAAGTGAGAGAATTGGGAGGATTTAACTTGATTGTATTCCAACAAGGGAACAGAAAGTCTTAGAACCATCTGAATGTTCAAGTTTCTGTTTCTGCATTTTTTGAGTTTTGTTCCCTTTATTCAACAAACATGCATTTCTCACCTTTCCCGGTCTACTTCCCTTTTTCTCTCATTTCCTGATCTCCCTCTAAGCATACAGAATAGCTCCCATATCTTTATTTTGGTAGGAGAGATTTGAAGTCTTCTCTTGCTCGTAGAGCTACTATCTTTCTATATGTTTCTGGGTTGTGTAAACCAATATTATGTTTATTTTGCAGTTTGAAAAGGGCACTAAAAACATTGCTTCTTGGAACTGATAAGGATGGTAAACTACCTTGGGCATACTTGTGATACCAAAGGTTTGAGCAGGGTTGGGGAAATAAGCAAAAGAATTCCTGATTGTTTTAGGAGAACTTCGCTGAAATAAATCTGGAATCTTTCTTCTGGTAGAAAATTAAATAACTCATTAGCACACCAAAATTTTTATAATTCCTGAGGAATACTGCTAATGCATAGAGTATTAGAATGATCAGAATTGAGTTAGTTTCATGCAAAACTTATATAGGTGCACTGTTGTTCAAGAGGTAATCATAGTCACTTTGGAAAGCCGTAGCCTCAAAAAAACCTTATGAGTAGTAGCAGGTAGCATCACCAGAATAACTATATTTTATGAATAGCTTATAGTGAGTTATGAACCCTATAAAATAAGTCAGACTTTAAAACCTTGGTCAAAAGTGAGTATTATAAGGTAAAGTTACCTATCGTAGCTGCTTATTTTATATACCAGACTAGTCTAGTTAGATTTTAAAAGTCTAACCTATTTTCAAAAAATAAGCATTTCTGCTACTGAAGAGCTTTAAAAAAATGTTTTTTGAGTTTTGCAAACTCAGTTAAACTTCCCTAATAGATGACATCTTCCATGTGTTATGGTAATTTATTGCTGAAAGAATTAAGCACATCCTGGATGACTCCATGGGGAGAAGACTCTTAGAAACTTGTTTGGTTTCCTCCACACTTTGCCCATGAGCAACTTTTTGCTTTGCTTATTTTGCTTTGTGTTCTTTCACTGCAATAAATTTTAGTTATGAAGCAGACTGCATGCTGAGTCCCATGAGTCCTCCTAGCAAATCACTGAACCTAGGGGTGGTCTTGGGGGACCCTGACACAGGGAGTTGATTGTTTGGCAACACAAGTTGTTTCAAAGCAAATGAATTCTTTTTCTACAAGCTAGCATATTAGTAAACTATCAGGTAGTGTTAAACTCGTTGACTGAGTTCTGTCGGGAAACCAAGGGAATATTTTTCTTCAAAAATACTTGATATCCTCCTTGTTAAGCAAAGCAGTACTTTCCCTATGGATAAGTGTATTCAGTTGGAATGTGCTTGGCTGCAAGAAACTGAAAACTATTATATTACAATGCTTTAAAGAGGGTAGTGACTTGTCTCTGAGGGAAGGTATCTAGGAGTAGTACAGTCACTCAGTGATGAGTTTTTCTTTTTGCTCCACCATCCTTAGTGTGTAGTTTTTGTCTTCATGGTCACAAGGCAGCTGCTACAGTGCCATGTATTGTTTGAGGTCCAAGTGATCAGGAATAGGAGAATGTGAAGGGCAAAACCCAACTCTGCCCTCTCTAGGGACTTCTACTTCTAGAATTGACCAGCGCTGTCCCGCAGGAGCTGAAAATTCAACTACTTCACTTTCCAATACTGGAAATGAGTGGTAAGAAATTTGGAATGGATGCTCGATGGTCCACATAAATTATCTGTCACAATTCTTCTGACACTAATAGAACAGCAATACAAGATTGTCATTGATTCCCTATGTGAAGATCCTGTATGTGGATACCTCGATTGTAAGGCTGAGAGATTAACGACCACAGTACCTTCTGTTAAGTGGGCTCCTTGTCACTCACATACCTTTGCTCCTGAGTTCTTCCATAGGTGCCACTGAACAGCTTCCTTGAGGTAAACTCTTCCTAACTTGGAACTTATATTAACTGGGATATTAATAATCTTTTAATCTTAATGCTGTTATGAAATGACATAAAAAGAAGAAATGCATTGCATCATTGTATGAACAGATAAGACAAAATACTAACGCTCTCCTTTTCCCCCCACCCTATCTTGTTTTCTTTCTCAGAAGCTGTAGATGAAACCAAACCTAAGGAAAGTGCCCGGCAGGATGAGGGTAAAGAAGAGGAACCCGAGGCTGACCAAGAACATGCCTGAACTCTAAGAAATGGCTTTCCACATCCCCACCCTCCCCTCTCCTGAGCCTGTCTCTCCCTACCCTCTTCTCAGCTCCACTCTGAAGTCCCCTCCTGTCCTGCTCACGTCTGTGAGTCTGTCCTTTCCCACCCACTAGCCCTCTTTCTCTCTGTGTGGCAAACATTTAAAAAAAAAAAAAAAAAAAAAAAAAAAGCAGGAAAGATCCCAAGTCAAACAGTGTGGCTTAAACATTTTTTGTTTCTTGGTGTTGTTATGGCGAGTTTTTGGTAATGATGATTCAATCATTTTGGGAAATTCTTGCACTGTATCCAAGTTATTTGATCTGGTGCGTGTGGCCCTGTGGGAGTCCACTTTCCTCTCTATCTCTCTCTCTGTTCCAAGTGTGTGTGCAATGTTCCGTTCATCTGAGGAGTCCAAAATATCGAGTGAATTCAAAACCATTTTTGTTTTCCTCCTTTTCAATGTGATGGAATGAACAAAAAGGAAAAAATTCAAAAAACCCAGTTTGTTTTAAAAATAAATAAATAAAGCAAATGTGCCAATTAGCGTAAACTTGCGGCTCTAAGGCTCCTTTTTCAACCTGAATATTAATAAATCATGAGAGTAATCAAGGTCCAACGGCTCTGTGTTTCTGTTCTACCTTCTCATTAGTTGGTTGGACATGCTAGGGTCTTACATTTCATCTTTTTCCTCTCCTCTCAGTTTGAGACCAACAACCCTGATAAAGAAAACACAGATGAAGCCTAAGGCTGTTGTCAGGACCAATAGCTCCAGCCCTCGAGGGAGACATCTGTTGCAGGCCTGTCTCCTTGGCTTATGTGTGGCTATCTTTTAACTGTGCCTCTTCACAGCTTCCCTTTATGCCTCTCTTTGTGTCCAAATTTCCCCACTTTACAAAGATACTAGTGATACAAAATTGGACCCACCCTAACGACCTCACTTTAACTTAACTGCCTCTGTCAAGGCCTCATTTTTAAATGAGGTCACATTCTGAGGTACTGGGGCTTAAGGCTTCAACATATAACTTTGGGCAACAGGGCACAATTCAGCCCACAAGAGACACTAATATATGACCAGCCTATCCAACATGGTGAAACCCCATCTCTACAAAAAAATACAAAACCTTAGCCTGGCATGGTGGCGGGTGCCTGTAATCCCAGCCACTCGGCAGGCTGAGGCTGACATTGCACCATTGCACCCCAGACTGGGCTACAGAGTGAGACTCCATCTGAAAAAAAAAAAAAGAAAAAAAGGACACTGAGACTCACTCTTACTAAAATAACCTCAGAGCATTTTCATTATTTAAGAGAAGTTTAGTTTATCCAATGAAAAGTTATTCTAGGTTTTACTAAGATAAATATTACAAAGAGGAACTGGGCAAGGTGGCACATGCCTGTAGTCCCAGCTACTTGGGAGGCTGAGGTGGGAAGACGACTTGAGCTCAGGAGTTCAAGTCCAGCCTAGGCAACCTAAAGTGACCCTGTCTATAAAAAATACGTTCATTATAGAAATGTCTACAACTTTTGGAAACCCCCAGGCTTTTGTTTTAATTAATTTATTTTAACCCAAGTATTGAGCCAATCCATTGCATCTTTATCAGCTTATAAATTTATGTTGAATTTACAATTCCTACACAGGGCAGCTATGAGATTCTTGATTAGTTGTAATCATTGTTGGTATCACTGCTGATGTTGATAGTATATAAAGAAAAGGTATACATTTTGCACATCCATTTCAAATTTCTTTCCAGTTTCAGTTTTTAAAATGCCTTCTATTAGAAGGTAAGTAGTTCTTATAAGAAACAAAGCAGTATCTGAAGTATCTATGCTCTGTATTCCTACATTTTCTAAATCAATTCTGGTGCAGATTCTGAACATGTCATGTTCTGCTCTGGCCCTGAGTCTCCTCTCATAGACGTGCATGGCCAGGGGGTTCCCTTCAGCTTTCTACCCTCATCTGCAGATAGAACCTCCTAGCTAAGAAGAGAAAACTAAGTCAAAGAGAAAGTCCTCATACTAATGAAGATCAATGAAATAAGTCATCCTCAGAGTTTCAACCTGTACCTTGGTAACTATGCTCAGCTTTGTGTAGAGCTAGTGCTTAATTAATCAAAGAAAGGTGAAAAATGAAAAATGAGTCCTCACTGAATCAACAGGTTCTTTCCTTGGTCACTGACACTAAGTTGAATTTTCATTGGGAGAAACAACTCTAAAGAAAAAAGTTAGAAAGTATCAATAACATATATTAAAATAGTTTAAGAGTTTGATTTCATTCTGAGTTGGTCTGAATTTCATGGAAGACTTGGAAGCAAGAATGTCTGGGGCTCAGTCATGATCTGCTTAGAGTCTCATCAGATGTGGAATAAGTTATTGAAAAGATCATTCACAGATTGAAGTTATATCACATAGCATATCTGTCTACATACTGCTTTAAAAATTCTATTTTACCTCAAAGGTTTTTGTTTTGTTTTTGTGTTTTGGTAAGAAATGCTATAATCCCTTTCTCAAATCTACACCTGAAAGCAACATTCCTATGGCTTGGAAAAATTCAGCTTCTTCAAAACACAATTCTAAACTTCTTCTGCTGAATCCACATTTATACTGAAAACAGTAGTGTATGATCTTTTAGGCATATATTAATATATACTGTTTAGTGGTCTTATTACTTGTGTTAGGGTTGGGAATTTTTTTTTTAACTTATTAGTATCTAAATTTATTTCATTTATAAACTTTTGGTTCCTTAATAGAATTGTAAAGGTGGAGGAATACATTACGAGCATTAGAGAGGCTCGTAATAGAGCCTCTAAGACACGATAGAGAGGCTCCCAAAAGACATACCAAGAATCATTGCAGCCCTAACACTAAACACAAAACAACGTGACTCACACTTACAGACAACACACAAAGTCAGGGAGCAATTGGGATGCATAGGCCATTCAAGACACAGAAACATATGGGTTCTAAATTCTGTTCAGAAAGCAACCTAAGTTGTTGATTCTGAAACACCTAAATCTGGATTACTTTGAAAAATAAAAAATAGGTTGAGGACAAGTAAAAAAGACCTCAACACTGACAGGTGATTTTTTTCCAATAGTAATAAGGTCATACAGTGTGCTCCAGACCCAACATCTCATTGATAGCAAAACCATCACGTTGTCTGTATGAAATAAGATCTTTTGACTGAGCTGTATTATTTGTGTCTAAAATGTTCAGTTATGATGTAATACAATTTAAGTCTCTTTGAAGATAAAAGGATTTCTAAAATAGAACTCTTTGTCTCCGTCACCCAATCCACATTTGGCTGATTTTCCTGTCTTTTACACTATCATCTACCCAGTGGCTTAGGTCAGAAATCTAGAAAGAAACTTGATTCCTCTTTTTCTTTTCACATAACATTTAATTCATGAGAGCAAATCTGCTGCTGTGGATTTCAAAAGAGAATAAAGATAAAATTTGTGCCTCTTGCTCCGACCAATCCTGCACTTTTCTTGGTCAGTTTGTGGTGATCTAAGGGTTCTTTTACAATGATTCCACCCCATACTCAGTTCAAAAGAAAAATCACAGAAGAATTAGAATACTCTGTCAGTAACCTGGGTTAGAGGCACTTGGCGTTCTCGAAAATGCATTATTCCCAATGTCAGACAGCCCCTAGAAGCCAGTTAGTTCTGCAGTGGCATGGAAGCCCAGACAATAGGAAAACCAGATTAATGAATAAGTTCCATACAGCATTATTAAGATCACCACAAGTTCCATTAATTTCTTTTTTTTACCTTCCCAACATTGACTGTTGTCATGGAAACACAGCTTCTGTTAAGCTGGTTATAAAAATAACTCAATGATTGGTGATCCTCCTAGATAAATGTCAGCTAATGAGCATTAGAAACATGAGCGTCTTTAATTTTAGATAGAACTCTTGCCTAATTTTTATTCCTGAGGGGTCAAAGCCTACGTCTGCCTGTCATGTAGGCAAGGCCTGCATCCATGTCTACCACCATTTTCAGCCACATATTTACCCTGCTATAACCTCATTTTTTTCCCTTTCTTCATGGATAAAAATTCCATCATCAGGAATGAGTACAAGATTGAGCTATGAGAAAGATGAGTTATT
The DNA here is from genome assembly GCF_000951045.1 of Mandrillus leucophaeus. NCBI lineage: Eukaryota > Metazoa > Chordata > Mammalia > Primates > Cercopithecidae > Mandrillus > Mandrillus leucophaeus. Next base: position 352,150 of record NW_012100544.1, on the reverse strand, counting down.
AAATCCTCTTGGAGAACATTATCAAGGTGGCAGAGACATTTTGAATGTACATTTTCCAGCAGATTGGTTACCTGATTTGTTTTCTTACAGGTATGTGTCATGGTTGGTAATTACAGCATGTTTAGTGTTACAGATGTACCTTACTAAGTGCATTTTCAATGAAGTGAGATGCCTCTCCATAGAAGTGAAAAATTTCAGTTAATCTCATATTATATAAGATCTGGCTATGGAAGTACATAAATTGTAATGAAATTTTAAGTTAATTTGTTTGTTTAATTATCCAAGCAATACTGTTTTATTATAGAAAGGTAGAAAATACAAATAAGGAAAAAGATAAAAATAATCCAAGGTTTACTATGCAGAATTAAGCCATATTTATATTTAAAGATTCAGCCTTAGATAATATGTCTACCTGCCTAACTGCCTCCTCTCTTCCCATATATCATCCTCTTATCTATTTAAGACAAACATGGACTCATGTTATACCTGTAGTTTTATAAATAACTTTAGACATTTAACTGCAAATTTTTAATAATGTGTTTATAATATACTTTCATTAGCCAGATCTGTAAAAATGGAAAAATTAGGTCAAAGGACATGAGTACTTTAAACGCTTTTTATATAGATTACCATATTAGAGACAGAGGACTTTAAATCTTGTGGTTTCCGTTGTGACTTTCCAGTGTCATGCCAAGCCTCAGAAGCCTGAGACAAAAGGGAAAATGTGCAACTTTATACAAATGCTCTTTAACTTATGATTGGTTTATTGGTTTATGTCCCAATAAACCCATTGTAAAATTGAAAAATCGTAAGTCAACCTATTGTAAGTTGAAGACCTTTTGCATACACTTATCAAAGTATTGTCCCATAGTTTGAACAAAGTGAGAAAGTTAAAAACAGATCTACAAACAAAAACATGATTATATATAAAACCCTGTGTTGCCCAAACTGTTGATGTGCTGTTGTCAACCCTCATAAACATGCTTCCTGTTTGATTAGTGGACTGTATTGCTTTGCCAGACCAGTAAACTGAGGGCTGAGTGGAAGGGACTTATTCTATTGCACAATAATATCATCATAAAGCAAACAGTCTGTCTCTATTTAAAATTTTGGTATTCTGTTTTTCCATAGGTATTAATTTTGAATTTTGAAATATTATATTCAAATCCTTTTTTTGTTTTTTTTTGTTCTGGTGAGACATTCTCACTCTGTCACCCAGGCTGGAGTGAAGTGGTGCGATCTCGCTTCACTGCAACCTCCATCTCATGGGTTCAAGCAATTCTCCTGCCTCAGCCTCCTGAGTAGCTGAGATTACAGGTGCTCGCCACCACACCCAGCTAATTTTTGTAATTTTTGGTAGAGATGGGGTTTCACCAGTTGGCCAGGCTGGTCTCGAATTCCTGACCTCAAGTGCTGCCTGCCTCAGCCTCCCAAAGTGCTAGGATTACAGGTGTAAGCCATCGTGCCCGGCCCCAATACTATCTTGATTACTAATTTTTTGATGTAACCTTACATTTTGCACTTAAGGCAAGTAACCTTAACTTGCCTCACCCCAATCCTGGCCCTGCTGCTCCCAAAGGGAATAGTAGAATCATTGGTTCCCAAACATTTTCTGAGGATCATTAAGGCAGCTGTGATTATGTGAGGTCTTAGTGACACCCACGGACTGTAATGTTTGAGAATATATGGGGCATGCGGACCTGGGAATTAAATATCTAATATTCCTAGAAAGTTAACAAGATAACTAAGAAATTTCCCTGCTTTTTAGAGAAGCCATTGCTATGAACTGACTGTTAGTGTCCTCTTAAAATTTGTATGTTGAAGCCTAATTTCCAATGTGATGGTACGTAGAGGTGGAGCATTTGGCAGTAATTACACCACGAGGGTAGACCACCCCCCAACCCCGATGGAATTAGTGCCCTTATTAAATGAGGAAGGGGCATGAGATTTCTCTCTCTTTCTTCCATGTGGAGATACAGGCAAGATGCGGCCTCTGCAGCCTGAAAGAGGGCCCTTACCAGAACTTGACCATGCTAGCACCCTGATCTTAGACTTCCAGCCTCCAGAATTGTGAAAAATAAATTTCTATTGTTTATATGCCACCTGATCTGAGGCACTTTTGTTATTGCAGCCCAAACTGACTTAGAAAGTATAGATTACAAAACAGCTAGATACAGACAACAAGGAGTGGTTAGAAACTGGTTTGGGCTATGGAGAAATGAGAATTCATGATCTATCTAAACCCTCTGAAAATACATTAAAAACTAAACAAGAATAAAACTGGGTCTATCAAACCAAAGCACCAATTTATAATGCCAACCACTCTTCATGGTTGCACTTGGGAAGAGTACAGTTATGAAACTAGATGTGATCATTTGAAAAATTGTGTTCTCACTATGAAGCCATAAAAAAGAATGAGATCATATCTTCAGAGGGACATGAATGGAGCTGGAGGCCATTATTCTTAGCAAACTAACACAGGAACAGAAAAACAAATACCACAAGTTTTCACTTATAAGTGGGAGCTAAATGTGAGAACACACGGACACATAGAGGGGAACACACACTGGGGCCTTTCGGAGGGTACAGGGTGGGAGGAGAAAGAGGATCCGGAAAAAATAACTAATGGATGTTAGGCTTAATACCTGGGTGATGAAATAATCTGTACAACAAATCTCCATGACACCAGTTTACCTACGTAACAAACCTGCATTTGTATACCTGAACTTAAAGTAAAAGTTTAAAAGAAAAAGAAAAATTGTACTCCTGAAGAAGTTGATCAAGTAGAACCTTTTATAAATTGGAGTGTTGTGGGAAACAAGTACTAATTAATTAACTCGCCATGGGTGCAAATTTATATTTAAGCGATAGATAAGAATATGGCTATTTCATTTTACATTTAGAAGTAAAAAGAATATAACTCTTTCTTGGAATTAGAAAAGAAGCATAGGAGGGAAAACATGCTTTAAAAATTTTTTTCTGCCACATTGGAAAAATAGAACAAGCATAGAAATGAAAAGAAGAACAATGGCATCTGTTTTTCTTTTTCTGTCTTCCCCTATGCTTTCTCCTTTCTTCCTAGAGTAAGTAAAATGAGCACAGGATCTCCAGCCTAGGGACACTGGAGTGTTCACTAAGTAAGGGGAAATGGAGGGACAGCATGAGGGAGGCAGCACCCCTGTTCCAGCTTTAGCAGTCTCAAGATTCAGTGAAGGTTGTAACCATTACCTCCACCTGAAGGGCAACAGCAGCCTTTGCCTTAGCATCAGAGGCCACCAATAGGATTCGACAGTGCTGCCTTTGCCTACTTTCTGACCTCCTGCCTCTGAACCACACTGCCAGCCTAGACTTGTGAATCCTGCCTTCTTCTCCTTGATTTAACCCACCCTGTCTGCTTAGATGACTCCTGCCGGACTGTAAATTCCTTAGGCATGGCATGGGATATTTTGTCCTATTTGGTTCTGTACTCTGTAAATTCCTTAGGCATGGCATGGGATATTTTGTCCTAT
>NW_012100544.1:342263-345326 GCF_000951045.1 Mandrillus leucophaeus | reverse complement strand
TTGGTTATATACCCAGTAGTGGGATTGCTGGGTCAAATGGTATTTCTGGGTCTAGGTCTCTGAGGAATTACCGCACTGTCTTCTACAATGGTTGAACTAATTTACATTCCCACCAACAGTATAAAAGTGTTCCTATTTCTCCACAGCCTTACTAGCATCTGTTGTTTCTGGACTTTTTAATAATTGTCATTTTGACTAGTGTGAGACAGTATTTCATCGTGGTTTTGATGGGCATGTCTCTAATGGTCAATGATGTTGAGCTTTTCTTCATATGTTTGTTAGCTCCGTAAATGTCTTCTTTTGAGAAGTATCTGTTCATGTCCTTTGCCTGTTCATGTACTTTTAAATGATATTGTTTGTTTGTTTGTTTCTTGTAAATTTTTTTTAAGTTCCTTATAGACTCTGGATATTAGACCTTTATCAGATGGAGAGATTGCAAAAATTTTCTCCCATTCTGGAGGTTGTCTGTTAGATCCCATTTGTCAATTTTTGCTTGACAAAAGCAACAAGCAATTGCTTTTGAAGTTTTCATCATGAAATCTTTGCCAGTGTCTATGTTCTGAATGATATTGCCTAGATTTTCTTCTAGGCTTTTATAGTTCTGGGTTTTATATTTAAGTCTTTAATCCATCATGAGTTAATTTTTGTATAAGGTGTAAAGAAGGGGTCCAGTTTCAATTTTCTGCAATGGCTAGTCATTTCTTTCAGTACCGTTTATTAAATAGGGAATTCTTTCCCCATGGCTTGATTTTGACAGGTTTGTTGAAAATCAGATGGTTATAGATGTGTGGTCTTATTTCTGAGTTCTTTATTCTGTTCCATGGGTCTATGTGTTTGTTTTTCTACCAGTACCATGCTGTTTTGGTTTCTGTAGGCTCATAATATAGATTGAAGTCAGGTAGCGTGATGCCTCTAGCGTTTCTTCCTTTTGCTTAGGATTGTCTTGGTGGTTCAGGCTCTTTTTCGGTTCCATATGAATTTTAAAGTAGTTTTTTTTTCTAATTCTGTGAAGAATGTCAATGGTAATTTAATGGGAATAGCATTGAATCTATAAATTACTTTGGGCAGTATGGCCTTTATCACAATATTGATTCTTTCTTTCCATGAGCATAGAATGTTTTTCCATTTGTTTGGGTCCTCTCTGATTTCCTTGGGCAGTGGTTTGTACTTCTTGAAGAGGTCCTTCATTTCCCTTGTCAGCTATATTCCTAGTTACTTTATTCTCTTTGGAACAATTGTAAATGGGAGTTCATTCATGTTTTAGTTCTCTGCTTGTCTATTGTTGGTATATAGGAATATTTATGATTTTTGCACACTGATATTTTATTTCAAGACTTTGCTGAAGTTGCTCATCAGCTTAAGAAGCTTTTTGGCTGAGAGGATGGAGTTTTGTAGATACAGGATCATGTCATCTGCAAACAGAGACAGTTTGATTTCCTTTCTTCTTATACGAATACCCTTTATTTCTTTCTCTTGCCTGATTGCTCTTGCCAGAACTTCCAATATTATGCTGAATTGGAGTGGTAAGAGAGGGCATCTTTGTCTTATGCCAGTTTTCAAGGGGAATGCTTCCAGGTTTTGCTCATTCGGTGTGATATTGGATGTGGGTTTGTTATAAATAGTTCTTACTAGTTTGAGGTATGTTCCATCAATACCTAGTTTATTGAGAGTTTTTAACATGAAGGTATTTTTAATTCTATTGAAGTCACTTTTTTGCATCTAATGAGATAATCACATGTTTTTTCCCCCCTTTTTTAAAAATCATACTTTAAGTTCTAGGGTACATGCACACAACATACAGGTTGTTACACAGGTATACATGTGCCATGTTGGTTTGCTGCACCCATTAACTCGTCATTTACATTAGGTATTTCTCCTAATACTATCCCTCCCCCTGCCCCCCACCCCATGACAGGCCCCAGGTTGTGATGTTCCCCACCCTGTGTCCAGGTGTTCTCATGGTTCAATTCCAACCTATGAGTGAGAACATGTGGTGTTTGGTTTTCTGTCCTTTTGATAGTTTGCTGAGAATGAGGGTTTCCAGCTGCATCCATGTCCCTGCAAAGGAGATGAACTCATCCTTTTTATGACTGCATAGTATTCCATGGTGTATATGTGCCACATTTTCTTAATCCAGTCTATCATTGATGGACATTTGGGTTGGTTCCAAGTCTGCTATTGTGAATAGTGCCGCAATAAACATACGTGTGCATGTGTCTTTGTAGTAGAATGGTTTACAATCTTTTGGGTATATACCCAGTAATGGGATTGCTGGGTCAAATGTTATTTCTAGTTCTAGATCCTTGAGGAATCACCCACTGTCTTCCACAATGGTTGAACTAGTTTCATCAACAGTGTAAAGGCATTCCTCTTTCTCCACATCCTCTCCAGCATCTGTTATTTCCTGACTTTTTAGTGATCACCATTCTAACTGGTGTGAGATGGTATCTCATTGTGGTTTTGATTTGCATTTCTCTGATGACCAGTGTGATGAGCATTTTTTTAAGTGTCTGTTGGCTGCATAAATGTCTTATTTTGAGGAGTGTCTGTTCATATACTTTGCCCACATTTTGATAGGGTTGTTTTTTTCTTGTAAATTTGTTTAAGTTCTTCATAGATTCTGGATATTAGCCCTTTGTCAGATGTGTGGATTGCAAAAATTTTCTCCCATTCTGGAGGTTGTCTGTTCACTCTGATGGTCGTTTCTTTTGTTGTGCAGAAACTCTTTAGTTTAATTATATTCAATTTGTCTATTTTGGCTTTTGTTGTCATTTGCTTTTGGTGTTTTAGTCATGAAGTCCTTGCCCATGCCTATGTCCTGAATGGTATTGCCTAGGTTTTCTTATAGGGTTTTTTGTGGTTTTATGTCCAACATTTAAGTCTTTAATCCATCTTGAATTAATTTTTGTATAAGGTGTAAGGAAGGGATCCAGTTTCAGCTTTCTACATATGGCTAGCCAGTTTTCCCAGCACCATTTATTAAACAGGGAATCCTTTCCCTATTGCTTGTTTTTGTCAGGTTTGTCAAAGATCAGATGGTTGTAGATGTGTGGTGTTATTTCT
>NW_012100544.1:315490-341418 GCF_000951045.1 Mandrillus leucophaeus | reverse complement strand
GGCATGGCATGGGATATTTTGTCCTATTTGGTTCTGTACTCTGTAAATTCCTTAGGCATGGCATGGGATATTTTGTCCTATTTGGTTCTGTACTCCAGAAGCATCTGAAAATAGCAGGCCAAACTCAATAAATGGATGAATGAATAAATGACTTCTAATTCTTGTCTATCAGTCTCTATCCTCTTTTTCCCTTCCTGTGGCTTCACAAACTTTTCATAGGGGTACCAAGATACAACTCAGGCCCCTTGTCCAAGAGGGAGAAGTATTTCCCTGAGAACTCAGCGCTTTCACATATCATACCTGATGATGAACTTGGGGCAACAAACTACCACATGAATCTAAGTTGTATTCATTCACTAAACGACCAGCCGAGAGATTCAGCCACAATGACCTCATTGTTATCCTTGTCTATTCCACTCCTGACTTTGTATTTTTGGCTTTCCATTACTTCATCCCTGCCCTTGCCTTTCTGCTTTTTTTTTTTTTTTTCCTGGTTGGAATGCTCTTCCACAGATATTCACATGGCACTTTCCAGGTCATTTCTCAAATACTACCTTTCCATTGAAGCCTTCAAAGACCACCCCATTAGTATTTTCTACTACCCTTCCTATAAAAATATTTCAAATAGATGTAGACCTTAATTCTATTTAAAATACTATATCCTTTACTCAATTATTTTATTTACCCATCTTCCATTACTAGAATATAAGCTTTACAAAAGTAAGAACTTTCCCTGTTATGTTTATATCTCTAGCTCTTAAGACACTTCCTGACATCCAGTAGGATCTCAATAAATGGGAAATGAACAATTTTTATTTTAAGTATTTTACTTGCTCCTTAAAACTCGTTCTTTCTAACTGTGGATTCATCCATGGAGTACTGTCTTGTTACATTCCTTAGCAGGAGGCATCTGTGTTCGGGCCAACTCAGCATCTTTTCACATTCCTCTGATGATAAGTTACCTCTTCCTATTCTATTTAGCTTCAGTGGAGCCGACTCTGATTCTTCTCCTCACCCTCAACATAGAAGAGATACAAGAACCAGGTCTGGCCAATCAGACCATCACATCTCCTGGTGCAATGATTGATTTAAGCACAGACACATGACTTGAGACATGCTCTCCCTTGGAGCTTTCTGCCAAAGCTAGCAAAACAAACAAACAAACAAAACAAAACCCCCCTTTCATTTTGGTAGCATTTCTAAACAAGGGAATGTGAGTCTTCCATAGAGAATGGCTGTTTGCTCACCACATGGAGAGAGCCTTTCCAAGAAAAGAAAAAAGACACTCCTGGTAACATTTGTCCTCTAGATGTAACAATGCCTGAAGTAAGTACTATTCTTGGACTCTTAGTAATGTGTGTTGATACCCTTTTTGGCTTAAGCTTGCTTAAGTTGTATTTCTGTCATTTACAACTTAAAAGATTCATGATATATTAGCCTTTCCAAGTTTGCCCCAGTCCCAGTAAACCTCTATGCATAAGTGACTCTCCAGGGAAGCTCCCACCCAGCTGGTCCTGACTTCTTGGCTCCTGGACATTTTCACAATATTTGTAGGATAAGAATAATATTTGTTGTCTAATGCAATGAGCATAGCATATCATCATTTCTCCCCCATTAGGTTGATAATATATTTTCTTTTTTTGCTATTATTTATATTTTCTTTTATTTTAAGTTCTGGAATACATGTGCAGGATGTGCAGTTTTGTTACATAGATAAACGTGTGCCATGGTAAGTGTGTTGCTGCACCTATCAGCCCATCACCTAGGTATTAAGCCCAGCATGCTTTAGCTATTTTTCCTGATTCTCTCTCTCCCCTTGCTCCCCCGACCCCGGCAAAAGGCCACAGTGTGTGTTGTTCTCCTCCCTGTGTCCATGTGTTCTCATTGTTTGGCTTCCACTTACAAGTGACAACATGTGGTGTTTGGTTTTCTATTCCTTTGTTAGTTTACTGAGGATAATGGCTTCCAGCTCCATCTATGTCCCTGAAAAGGACATGATCTTGTTCCTTTTTTATGGCTGCACAGTATTCCATGGTGTATTTGTACCACATTTTCTTTATCCAGTCTATCATTGATGGACATTTGAGTTGATTCCATGTCTTTGCTATTGTGAATAGTGCTGCAATGAACATACATGTGCATGTATTTTTATAATAGAATAATTTATATTCCTTTGGTTATATACCCAGTAGTGGGATTGCTGGGTCAAATGGTATTTCTGGGTCTAGGTCTCTGAGGAATTACCGCACTGTCTTCTACAATGGTTGAACTAATTTACATTCCCACCAACAGTATAAAAGTGTTCCTATTTCTCCACAGCCTTACTAGCATCTGTTGTTTCTGGACTTTTTAATAATTGTCATTTTGACTAGTGTGAGACAGTATTTCATCGTGGTTTTGATGGGCATGTCTCTAATGGTCAATGATGTTGAGCTTTTCTTCATATGTTTGTTAGCTCCGTAAATGTCTTCTTTTGAGAAGTATCTGTTCATGTCCTTTGCCTGTTCATGTACTTTTAAATGATATTGTTTGTTTGTTTGTTTCTTGTAAATTTTTTTTAAGTTCCTTATAGACTCTGGATATTAGACCTTTATCAGATGGAGAGATTGCAAAAATTTTCTCCCATTCTGGAGGTTGTCTGTTAGATCCCATTTGTCAATTTTTGCTTGACAAAAGCAACAAGCAATTGCTTTTGAAGTTTTCATCATGAAATCTTTGCCAGTGTCTATGTTCTGAATGATATTGCCTAGATTTTCTTCTAGGCTTTTATAGTTCTGGGTTTTATATTTAAGTCTTTAATCCATCATGAGTTAATTTTTGTATAAGGTGTAAAGAAGGGGTCCAGTTTCAATTTTCTGCAATGGCTAGTCATTTCTTTCAGTACCGTTTATTAAATAGGGAATTCTTTCCCCATGGCTTGATTTTGACAGGTTTGTTGAAAATCAGATGGTTATAGATGTGTGGTCTTATTTCTGAGTTCTTTATTCTGTTCCATGGGTCTATGTGTTTGTTTTTCTACCAGTACCATGCTGTTTTGGTTTCTGTAGGCTCATAATATAGATTGAAGTCAGGTAGCGTGATGCCTCTAGCGTTTCTTCCTTTTGCTTAGGATTGTCTTGGTGGTTCAGGCTCTTTTTCGGTTCCATATGAATTTTAAAGTAGTTTTTTTTTCTAATTCTGTGAAGAATGTCAATGGTAATTTAATGGGAATAGCATTGAATCTATAAATTACTTTGGGCAGTATGGCCTTTATCACAATATTGATTCTTTCTTTCCATGAGCATAGAATGTTTTTCCATTTGTTTGGGTCCTCTCTGATTTCCTTGGGCAGTGGTTTGTACTTCTTGAAGAGGTCCTTCATTTCCCTTGTCAGCTATATTCCTAGTTACTTTATTCTCTTTGGAACAATTGTAAATGGGAGTTCATTCATGTTTTAGTTCTCTGCTTGTCTATTGTTGGTATATAGGAATATTTATGATTTTTGCACACTGATATTTTATTTCAAGACTTTGCTGAAGTTGCTCATCAGCTTAAGAAGCTTTTTGGCTGAGAGGATGGAGTTTTGTAGATACAGGATCATGTCATCTGCAAACAGAGACAGTTTGATTTCCTTTCTTCTTATACGAATACCCTTTATTTCTTTCTCTTGCCTGATTGCTCTTGCCAGAACTTCCAATATTATGCTGAATTGGAGTGGTAAGAGAGGGCATCTTTGTCTTATGCCAGTTTTCAAGGGGAATGCTTCCAGGTTTTGCTCATTCGGTGTGATATTGGATGTGGGTTTGTTATAAATAGTTCTTACTAGTTTGAGGTATGTTCCATCAATACCTAGTTTATTGAGAGTTTTTAACATGAAGGTATTTTTAATTCTATTGAAGTCACTTTTTTGCATCTAATGAGATAATCACATGTTTTTTCCCCCCTTTTTTAAAAATCATACTTTAAGTTCTAGGGTACATGCACACAACATACAGGTTGTTACACAGGTATACATGTGCCATGTTGGTTTGCTGCACCCATTAACTCGTCATTTACATTAGGTATTTCTCCTAATACTATCCCTCCCCCTGCCCCCCACCCCATGACAGGCCCCAGGTTGTGATGTTCCCCACCCTGTGTCCAGGTGTTCTCATGGTTCAATTCCAACCTATGAGTGAGAACATGTGGTGTTTGGTTTTCTGTCCTTTTGATCTGTCTCTTATACACATCTAGATGTGTATAAGAGACAGACTGTAGCCTTGTAGTATAGTTTGAAGTCAGGCAGTGTGATGCCTCCAGCTTTGTTCTTTTGGCTTAGGATTGTCTTGGCAATGCTAAGACATATGAACTTTAAAGCAAGTTTTCCCAATTCTGTGAAGAAAGTCATTGGTAGCTTGATGGAGATGGCATTGAATCTATAAATTACCTTGGGCAATATAGCCATTTTTACGATGTTGATTCTTGCTCACCATGAGCATGGAATGTTCTTCCATTTGTTTGTGTCCTCTTTTATTTCATTGAGCAGTGGTTTGTAGTTCTCATTGAAGAGGTCCTTCACATCCCTTGTAGTTGGATTCCTAGGTATTTTATTCTCTTTGTAGCAATTGTGACTAGGAGTTCACTCAGGATTTGGCTCTCTGTTTGCCTGTTATTGCTGTATAGGAATGTTTGTGATTTTTGCACTTTGATTTTGTATCTTGAGACTTTTCTGAAGTTGCATATCAGCTTAAGGAGATTTTGGGCTGAGACGATGGATTTTCTAAATATACCATCACATCATCTACAGACAGGGACAGTTTGACTTCCTCTTTTCCTAATTGAATACCCTTTATTTCTTTCTGTTGCCTGATTGCCCTGGCCAGAACTTCCAACACTATGTTGAGACAGGGCATCCCTGTCTTGTGCCAGTTTTCAAAGGGAATGCTTCCAGTTTTTGCCCCATTCAGAATATTGGCTACGGGTTTGTCATATATAGCTCTTACTATTTTGAGATACGTTCCATCAATACCTAGTTTATTGAGAGTTTTTAGCATGAAGGACTGTTGAATTTTGTTGAAGGCCTTTTCTGCATCTATTGAGATAATCATGTGGCTTTTGTCATTGGTTCTGTTTATGTGATGGATTACGTTTATTGATTTGCATGTGTTGAATCAGCCTTGCAACCCAGTAATAAAGCCAACTTGATTGTGGTGGATAAGCTTTTTGATGTGCTCAAATTTGGTTTGCCAGTATTTTATTGAGAATTGGATTTGGTTTGCCAGTATTATATTGAGAACTTTTGCATTGATGTTCATCAGGGATATTGGTCTAAAATTCTCTTTTTTTGCTGTGTCTCTGCTAGGCTTTGGTATCAGGATGATGCTGGCCTCATAAAATGAGTTAGGGAGGATTCCCTCTTTTTTCTATTGATTGGAATAGTTTCAGAAGGAATGGTACCAGCTCCTCTTTGTACCTCTGGCAGATTCGGCTGTGAATCTGTCTGGTCTTGGCCTTTTTTTGGTTGGTAGACTATTAATTATTGCCTTAATTTCAGAACGTGTTATTGGTTTATTCAAACATTCAACTTCTTCCTGGTTTAGTCTCGGGAGGGTGTATGTGTCCAGGAATTTATCCATTTTTCTAGATTTTCTAGTTTATTTGCATAGAGGTGTTTATAGTATTCTCTGATGGTAGTTTGTATTTCTGTGGGATTGGTGGTGATATCCCCTTTATCATTTTTTATTGCCTCTATTTGATTCTTCTCTCTTGGCTTCTTTATTAGACTTGCTAGAGGTCTACCAATTTTGTTGAACTTTACAAAAAAATAGCTCCTGGATTCATTGATTTTTTGAAGGGTTTTTTTGTGTCTCTATCTCCTTCAGTTCTACTCTGATCTTGGTTATTTCTTGCCTTCTGCTAGCTTTTGAATTTGTTTGCTTTTGTTTCTCTAGTTCTTTTAATTGTGACATTAGGGTGTTGATTTTAGATCTTTCTTGCTTTCTCTTGTGGGCATTTAGTGCCATAAATTTCCCTCTAAACACTGCTTTAAATGTGTCCAGACATTCTGGTACGTTGTGTCTTTGTTCTCTCTGGTTTCAAAGAACATCTTTATTTCTGCCTTCATTTCGTTGTGTACCCAGTAGTCATTCAGGAGCAGGTTATTCAGTTTCCATGTAGTTGAGTGGTTTTGAGTGAGTTTCTTAATCCTTAGTTCTAATTTGATTGCACTATGGTCTGAGAGACTGTTGTGATTTCTTTTGTTTTACATTTGCTGAGGAGTGCTTTACTTCCAAATATGTGGTCAATTTTGGAATAAGTGTGATATGGTGCTGAGAAGAATGTATATTCCGTTGATTTGGGTTGTAGAGTTCTGTAGATGTCTATTAGGTATGCTTGGCATAGAACTGAGTTCAAGTCCTGCATATTCTTATTAACCTTCTATCTTGTTGATCTGTTTAATATTGACAGTGGGGTATTAAAGTCACCCATTATGATTGTGTGGGAGTCTAAGTCTCTTTGTAGGTCTCTAAGAACTTGCTTTATGAATCTGGGTGCCCCTGTATTGGGTGCATATATATTTAGGATAGTTAGCTCTTCTTGTTGAATTGATCCTTTTACCATTATGTAATGGCCTTCTTTGTCTCTTTTGATCTTTGTTGGTTTAAATTCTGTTTTATCAGATATTAAGATTGCAACCCCTGCTTTTTTCTTTCTTTCTTTCTTTCTATTTTCTTGGTAGATTTTCCTCCATCCCTTTATTTTGAGCCTATGTGTGTCTCTGCATGTGAAATGGGTCCCCTGAATACAGCACACTGATGGGTCTTGACTCTTTTTCCAATTTGCCAGTCTGTGTCTTTTAATTGGGGCATTTAGCCCATTTACATTTAAGGTTAATATTGTTATGTGTGAATTTGATCTTGTCATTATTATGTTAGCTGGTTACTTTTTCCTTTAGTTGATGCAGTTTCTTCCTAACATCGATGGTCTTTAAAATTTGTCATGTTTTTGCAGTGGCTGGTACTGGTTGTTCCTTTCCATGTTTAGTGCTTCCTTCAGGAGCTCCTGTAAGGCAGGCACGGTGGTGACAAAATGTCTCAGCATTTGCTTGTCTGTAAAGGATTTTATTTCTCGTTCACTTATGAAGCTTAGTTTGGCTGGATATGAAATTCTGGGTTGAAAATTCTTTTCTTTAAAAATGTTGAATATTGGCCCCCACTCTCTTCTGGCTTGCAGAGTTTCTGGCAAGAGATCCACTGTTAGTCTGATGGCCTTCCATTTGTGGGCAACCTGACCTTTCTTTCTGGCTGCCCTTAACATTTTTTCCTTCATTTCAACCTTGGCAAATCTGACAATTATGTGTCTTGGGGTTTTTCTTCTCGAGGAATATCTTTATGGTAATTCTCTATATTCACTGAATTTGAATGTTGACCTGCCTTGGTAGGTTGGGGAAGTTCTCCTGGATAATATCCTGAAGAGTGTTTGCCAACTTGGTTCTATTCTCCAAGTACTTTCAAGTACACCAATCAAACATAGATTTTGTCTTTTCACATAGTCCCATATTTCTTGGAGGTTTTGTTCATTTCTTTTTACTCTTTTTTTTTTGAGATGGAGTCTCGCTCTGTCACCCAGGCTGGAGCGCAGTGGCACTATCTCGGCTCACTGGAAGCTCAACCTCCCGGGTTCATGCCATTCTCCAGCCTCAGCCTCCTGAGTAGCTGGGACTACAGGCACCTGTCACCATACTCGGATAATTTTTTGTATATTTAGTGGAGACAGGGTTTCACCGTATTAGCCAGGATGGTCTTGATCTCCTGACCTCATGATCCACCAGCCTTGACCTCCCAAAGTGCTGGGATTACAGGCATGAGCCACCCCGCCTGGCTTCTTTTTACTCTTTTTCTCTAAACTTCTCTTCTCACTTTATTTCATTGATTTGATCTTCAATCAATGATACCCTTTCTTCCACTTGATCGAATTTGGCTATTGAAGCTTGTGCATGCGTCACATACTCTTGTGCCATGGTTTTCAGCTCCATCCAATCATTTAAGGTCTTCTCTACACTGTTTATTCTAGTTAGCCATTCCTCTAATCTTTTTTCAAGGTTTTTTACCTTCTGTGTGATGGGTTCGAACATCCTCCTTTAGCTCAGAGAAGTTCGTTATTACTGACCTTCTGAAGCCCACTTTTGTCAGCTTGTCAAAGTTATTCTCCATCCAGCTTTGTTCCATTGCTGGCGAGGAGCTATGATCCTTTGGAGGAAAAGAAGTGCTTTGTTTTTTAGAATTTTCAGCTTTTCTGTTCTGGTTTCTCCCATCTTTGTGGTTTTATCTGCTTTTGGTCTTTGATGTTGGTGACCTACAGATGGGGTTTTGATGTGGATGTCCTTTTTGTTGATGTTGATGCTATTCTTTTCTGTTTGTCAGTTTTCCTTCTAACAGTCAGGTCCCTCAGCTGCAGATCTGTTGGAGTTTGTTGGGGGTCCACTCCAGACACTGCCTGGGTATCACCAGCAGAGGCTGCAGAACAGCAAATATTGTAGAACAGCAAATATCACTGCCTGATCCTTCCTCTGGAAACTTCATCCCAGAGGGGCACCCTCCTGTATGAGGTGTCAGTCAGCCCCTACTAGGAGGTGTCTCCCAGTTAGGCTACACAGGGGTCAGGGACCCACTTGAGGAGGCAGTCTGTCCATTGTCCGAGCTTGAACACTATGTTAGAACCACTGCTCTCTTCAGAGCTGTCAGACATGTACGCTTAAGTCTGCAGAAGTTTCTGCTGCATTTTGTTCAGCTATGCCCTGCCCCCACAGGTGGAGTCTACAGAGGCAGCAGGTCTGGCTGAGCTGCGGTGGGTTCCACCCAGTTCGAGCTTCCCTGGCTGCTTTGTTTACCTACTCAAGCCTCAGCAATGGTGGACGTCCCTCCCCTTGCCAGGCTGCTGCCTCACAGGTGGATCTCAGACTGCTGTGCTAGCAGTGAGCAAGGCTCCGTGGGCATGGGACCTGCTGAGCCAGAAGTGTGATATAATCTCCTGGTATGCCGTTTGCTAAAACTCTTGGAAAAGTGCAGTATTGGGGCGGGAGTGTCCCATTTTTCCAGGTACCATCTGTCACGGCTTCCCTTGGCTAGGAAAGGGAAATTCCCTGACCCCTTGCACTTCCCGGGTGAGGCAATGCCTCACCCTGCTTTGGCTCACCTCCATGGGATGCACCCACTGTCCAACCAATCCCAATGAGATGAACCAGGTACCTCAGTTGGAAATGCAGAAATCACCTGTCTTCTGCATTGATCATGCTGGGAGCTGCAGGCTGGAGCTGTCCTTGTTAGGCCACCTTGGAACAGACCAATCACATGGCTTTTGTCTTCGGTTCTGTTCATGTGATGTATTATGTTTATTGGTTTGCATATGTTGAACCAGCCTTGCATCTCAGGGGTGAAGCCAACTTGGCTGTGGTAGATAAGCTTTTTGATGTGCTGCTGGATTCGGTTTGTCAGTATTTTATTGAGGATTATTGCATTGATGTTCATCAGGGTTATTAGCCTGAAGTTTTTTGTTGTTGTATCTCTGCAAGGTTTTGGTATCATGATGATGTTGACCTCATAAAATAAGAGAGGATTCTCTTGTTTCCAAATGTTTGGAATAGTTTTGGAAGAAATGGTACCAGCTCCTCTTTGTAGTTCTGGTAGAATTCAGCTGTAAATCCGTCTTGTCCTGGGTTTGTTTGTTTGTTTTTTTTGGTCGGTAGACTATTACTGTGTCAATTTCAGAACTTTTTATTGGTCTATTAAGGAATTCAACTTATTCCTGGTTCAGTCTTGGGAGGGTGTATGTGTCCAGGAATTTATCCATTTCTTCTGGATTTTCTAGTTTATTTGCCTAGAGGTGTTTATAGTAATATCTGATGGTAGTTTGTATTTCTGTCAGGTCGGTGGTGATATTCCCTTTATCATTTTTTGTTGTGTTTATTTGATTCTTCTCTCTTTTCTTCTTTATTAATCTAGCTAGTAGTCTATCCATATTATTAAATTTTTGAAAAAACTGCTACTAGATTCATTGATTTTTTGAAGAGTCTTTTATATCTCTATCTCCTTCAGTTCTGCTCTCATCTTGGATATTTTTTGTCTTCTGCTAGCTTTGGGGTTTGTTTGCTCTTGGTTCTCTAGTTCTTTTAGTTGTGATGTTAGGATGCAGATTGGAGATCTTTTTAGCTTTTTGATGTGGGCATTTAGTGCAATAAATTTTCCTCTTAACACTGCTTTATCTGCATCTCAGAGATTCTGGTACATTGTTTCTTTGCTCTCATTGGTTTCGAAGAACTTCTTGATTTCTGCCTTAATTTCATGATTTACCCATGAGATCTGTTGGAGTTTGCTGGAGGTCCACTCTAGACCCTTTTTGCCTGGGTATCACCAGCGGATATCATTCAGGAGAAGGTTGTTTAAATTCCATGTAGTTGTGTGGTTTCGAGTGAGTTTATTAATCTTCTTCTAATTTGATTGCTCCATGGTCTGAGAGACTGTTTGTTATTATTTCAGTTCTTTTGCATTTGCTGAAGAATGTTTTACTTCCAATTACATGATCAATTTTAGAGTAAGTGCCATGTGGCACTGAGAAAAAGGTATATTCTATTGTTTTTGGGTGGAGAGTTCTGTACATATCTGTCAAGTCCACTTGACTAAGCTGAGTTCAATCCTGAATATCTTTGTTAATTTTCTGTCTTGATGATTTGTCTACTATTGACAGTGGAGTGTTAAATCCTTCATCATTATTGTGTGGGAGTCTAAATCTCTTTGAAGGTCTCTAAGAGTTTGTTTTATGAATCTGGGTGCTCTTATATTGGGTGCATATATATTTAGGATAGTTAGCTCTTCTTGTTGAATTGAACTCTTTACCATTATATAATGTCCTTCTTTGTCTTTTTTGATCTTTCTTGGTTTAAAATCTGTTTTGTAAGAAACTAGGATTGCAACCCCTGTTTTTTTTTCTGCTTTCCATTTGCGTAGTAGATTTTCCTCCATCCCTTTTTTTTGAGCCTATGTGTGTCTTTGCATGTGAGATGGGTATCTTGAACACAGCACACCAATGAGTCATGACTCTTTATCCAACTTGCCATTGTGTGTCTTTTAACTGGGGCATTTAGCCCATTTACATTTAAGTTTAATATTGTTACATGTGAATTTGATCCTGTCATCATGATGCTAGCTGGTTATTTTATAGTCTTGTTTATGTAGTTACTTCATAGTGATGTTGGTCTGTGCACTTCAGTTTGTTTTTATAGTGGCTGGTAATGCTTTTTCCTTTCTACATTTAGTGCTTCCTTCAGGAGCTCTTGCAAGGCAGGCCTGGTGGTGTGAAAGTCCCTCAACATTTGCTTGCTTGAAGAGGACTTTATTTCTCCTTCACTTATGAAGCATAGTTTGGCTGGGTATGAAATCCTGGGTTGGAAATTATTTTCTTTAAGAATGTTGAATACTGGCCCCTAATATCTTCTGGCCTGTAGGGCTTCTATTGCAAGGTCTGCTGTTAGTCTGACAGACTTCCATTTGTAGGTGACTTGGCCTTTCTCTCTGGCTGCCCTTAACATTTTTGTTTTCATTTGACCTTGGAGAATCTGATGATTATGTGTCTTTGGGTTGATCTTCTCTTGGAGTATCTTGCTGGGGTTCTCTGAGTTTCCTGAATTTGAAGGTTGACCTGCCTTGCTAGGTTGGGAAAGTTCTCCTAGATGATATCCTGCAGTATGTTTTCCAACTTGGTTCCATTTTTCCTGTCTCTTTCAGGTACCTTAATCAGTTACAGGTTCAGTCTTTTTACATAATCCCATAGTTCTTGGAGGTTTTGTTCATTCCCTTTCATTCTTTTTTCTCTAATCTTGTCTGCTTGTCTTATTTTTGCAAGATAGTCTCCAAGCTCTGCTATTCTTTCCTCTGCTTGGTCTATTCGGCTATTGATACTTGTGATTGCATTGTGAAGTTCTCATGTTGTGTTTTTCAGTTCTATCAGGTCATTTATATTCCTCTAATATTTTACCATGGTTCTTAACTTCTTTGCACTGGGATAGAACATACTCTGTTAGCTCCTCAAAGTTCATTATTACCCACATTTTGAAGCCTACTTCTGCCAGTTCATCCATCTCAGCCTCAGCCCAATTCTGGATCCTTGCTGGAGACGTGTTGTCATCATCTGGAAGAGAAGAGGAACTCTGGATTTTGAGTTTTCAGTGTGTTTTTTCATTGATTCTTCACATCTTCACAAGTTTATCTACCTTTGATCTTTGAGGTTGCTGACCTTTGAATGGCGTTTTCATGGGTACTTTTTTGTTGCTGGTGTTGTTTTTGTTGCTTTCTGTTTGTTTGTTTTTCTTTTAACAGTCTGGCCCCTCGTCTGTAGGGCTGCTGTGATTTGCTGGGGGGACCACTCTAGATCCTGTTTGCCTGAGTCCCTCCCACACCTGGAGGTGTCACCAGTGGAGGCTGCAGAGCAGCAAAGATGGCTGCCTGCTCCTTCCCCTGGGAGCTCCATCCCAGAGAGGCACCAGCTCGATGCCAGCAGGAATGTTGCTGTATAAGGTGTCTGGCAACCCCTGTTGAGGGGTCTCACCCAGTCAGGAGGCACAAGATCAGGGACGTGCTTAATGAAGCTCTCTGGCTGCCCTTGGTGGAGGGGGAGCTCTGCACTTAGGAGAATCCCACTTGTCTAGACTTCCTGGATTCCTCAGAGCCAGCAAGGGAAAAGACTAAGTCCACTGATCGATGAAGACTCCAGTTGTCTCTCTCCACAAGGCCTCCATCCCAGGGAGATTAGAGTTCTGTCCCTAAACCCCTGGCTGTAGTTGATGAAATTCCCAGGCCTTGTCTGATGAGGAGGGATGGGTCCTGGTACAGCTTAAAGAGGCAGTCTGACGAATCTGCCGCAACAGCTGTGCTGTGCTGTGGGAAATTCCTCCTGGGGCCAAACCGCCCAGTCTCCCCAGCACTGGCAGGGGAAAATGGCCAACTGGAGCTACAGTGATGGCTGCTGTCCCTCCCATCGGGAGCTCAGTCATCTTAGGCTGCAGGCAACCACAGTGATGACAGCCACCCATCCCCCCAGGAACTGGGTAGTCTTAGGCATTCTCCAGCCAAGCAGCTACCAAGAATCTGCACTGCTCTGTGCTTAGGACCCAAAGCCCTAGTGGCATGAGCTCACAAGGGGATCTCCTGATGCACAGGTTGCACAAATCCATGGAAAAAAACATGGTTTCCTGGGCGAGGCAGCACAATTACTCAACACCTCCCTTGGTTGGGGGTGGGAGGTCCCCTTGCCCCATTCGGCTCCTGCATGGGCCGTCACTCTACCCTGCTTTTCCCTGCTCTCCTTGGGTTGTGCCAATCTCCCAGTCAGTCCCAGTGAGAGAACCTAGATACCTTAGTTGCTGATGCAGGATTCACTCACTGTTTTCATTCTTCTCAGTGGGAGCCTCCAACTGCAGCTGATTGTCGTCCAATATTTTTTCAAGATTGAATCCACAAACTAAAAATGCTGAAGGACAGCAGCATTATGTCTACAGAAGAGGGAACATGTAGTAATATACAACTAAAGTTGAAAGAGAGGTTAGGTGTTACCAATGACAATTCTCCCCTCTCCAGACTTTCAGCGAAAGTCATAAAGCACATTTTATGCTTAGAAGAACAGGATAGTCTATGCAATCTAATTTTGAAGCCATAGGTGTCTCTTTAAAAACTCTAAGTTTATTTTACATCAGAAGAGCATATGGTGTAAAAGTAATTATACATTTTAATGAACATGAATTCTTTCCTATTAGCAAACTATGTTGAACAAATATTTTTAAATATTTACTCTGGATATATTTATGTTATGCCACAATAGAGTGGGTGTTTAATGAAATGAAAATTGGTATGGTTTTGTTGCTTGGAGTAGAAAACACTATGTATCTATGTACATATATATACATATATGAGTATATGCATGCAGGTACATATATAAAAATGTATATATACATAGTATATACATGTATAATTTGATGAGATATAGAAAAATGAGATGAGAAATACAAACTTGAAAACAAAATAAAGCCATCAAAGCTTCAAGCTTCACGTCAACATTTATAACACAGAATTAAGTCTCACTTGCACTTATGTTGAATCTTTTTCAAAGCAATTAGGATACAGGAAGAGCTCATTTTACTAGAGAATTTTTAAAAATAGGGATCATTAACCAGCATCAATGATTGCCCTGGAAAGGGGTTTTATTATGTTTCTGAAGAGGCAAAGTCATGTTGTTGTTGTCCCCACCTACTTTTGCTCCTTTTCTCCAGATAACCCTTGTGAGCACTAAATTGGAGCTATCACATCATGCTGCGTGTTACTAAGTTCAAGTCTTCATCTGCTGCTTTAAAGCTATGATCTGGGCAACTTGGATGGACTCACTTCTCCAATTTATACATGCTCAATATCTGTTTCCTTTTCTTTCTTTCTTCTTCTTCTTCTTCTTTTTTTTTTTTTTCTGAGACAGGGTTCTGCTCTGCCACCCAGGCTGGAGTACAGTGGCATGATCATGGCTCACTGAAGTCTCAAATTCCTCGGCTCAAGTGATCATTTTGGCTCAGTCTTCTGAGTAGCTGGGGCTACAGTCATACACTACCACACCCAGCTAATTTTTTCAATTCTCAGTAGAGATGAGGTCTCTCTATGTTGCTCAGGCAGGCCTCAAACTCCTGAGCTCAAGCCATTGTCCTGTCTTGGCCTCCTAAAATGCTGAGATTACAAGCATGAGCCACTACATCTGGCCTCAATTTTTGTTTTATAGGTACTCCACAGGAGCCTAGAAACTACTACTAGTTCAAGACATCATCAATTGAATCCACAAAAACCTATTAAACATTTGTACTACCTTAGATACAAGAGATAAAAGAAGATAAGATAAAGAAGTCATGGCCCTCAGGCAGGCAGACTTTGGAGGCTCTGGAAAAGGGAAAGACTGGGCAAATTGAATGCCTAATAGGGCTTGCTTTCAGTGTGGTCTACAAGGACACTTTAAAAAAGATTGTCTGAATAGAAATAAGCTGTCCCCTTGTCCATGCCCCTTATGTCAAAGGAATCACTGGAATCACCATTCCCTTATGTCAAAGGAATCCCACTGCCTCAGGGGATGAAGGTCCTTGGAGTCAGAAGCCACTAACCAGATGATCCAGCAGGAGGACTGAGGGTGCCCAGGGCAAGCACCAGCTCATGCCATCATCCTCACAGAGCCTCTGGTATGCTTGACCATTGAGGGCCAGGAGGTTAACTGTCTCCTGGACACTGGCGCAGCCTTCTCTGTCTTACTCTCCTGTGCCGGACAACTGTTCTCCAGATCTATCACTATCTGAGGGATCCTAGGACAGACAGTCACTAGATACTTCTCCCAGCCTCTAAGTTGTGACTGAGGAACTTTACCCTTTTCCCATGCCTTTCTAAGTATGCCAGAAAGTACCACTCCTTTGTTAGAGGGAGACTCCTAGCAAAAGCAGGGGCTATTATATACCTGAACACAGGAGAAGGAACACATGTTTGTTGTCCCCTACTTGAGGAAGGAATTAATCCTGAAGTCTGGGCAACAGAAGGACAATATGGACAAGAGAAGAATGCCTGTCCCGTTCAAGTTAAACTAAAGGATTTTGCCTTCTTTCCCTACCAAAGGCAGTACCCCCTTAGACCTGAGGCCCAACAAGAACTCCAAAAGAGTGTTAAGGACCTAAAAGCCCAAGGACTAGTAAAACCATGCAATAGCCCCTGCAATACTCCAATTTTAGGAGTACAGAAACCCAACGGACAGTGGAGGTTAATGCAAGATCTCAGGATTATCTATGAGGCCATTGTCCCTCTATACCTAGCTGCACCTAGACCCTTATAACTCTGCTTTCCCAGATACCAGAGGAAGCAGAATGGTTTACAGTCCTGGACCTTAAGGATGCCTTTTTCTGCATCCCTGTACATCCTGACTGTCAATTCTTGTTTGCCTTTGAAGATCCTGTGAACTCAATGTCTCAACTCACTGGGACTGTTTTACCCCAAGGGTTCAGGCCATCTATTTGGCCTGGCATTAGCCCAAGATTGAGCCAGTTCTCATACTTGGACACTCTTGTCCTTTGGTATGTGGATGATTTACTATTAGCCTCCTGTTCAGAAACCTTGTGCCATCAAGCCACCCAAGTGCTCTTAAACTTCCTTGCTACCAGTGGCTACAAGGTTTCCAAACCAAAGGCTCAGCTCTGTTCACAGCAGTTTAAATAGTTAGGGCTAAAATTACCCAAAGGAACCAAGGCCCTCAAGGAGGAACGTTTCCAGCTTATATTGGCTTATCCTCATCCCAAAACCCTGGATACTGCCAAAGGAACCCAAAAATGCAGGAGACAATGCTAGCTATTCCTGTGAACATCTAGAGGATCTGCACCTGCTCTTCACATGGCAACCATAAGGAAAGTAACTAGAGTCGTAGATCCCCATGGCCCTCTCTTGTCATATTTGTCTCCTTACTGTTTTCTTACCCCCTTTCACTGTCACTGCACCTCCTCCATGCTGCTGTACTACCAGTAGTTCCCCTTACCAAGAGCTTCTACGGAGAATATGGCTTCCCAGAAATATTGATGCCCCATCGTACAGGAGTTTTTCTAAAGGAAACCCCACTTTCACCCTCCATACCCATACTCTCCTGGTAAGCCTATTTAATACCACCTTCACTGGGCTCCATGAAGCCTCAGTCCCAAACCCTACTAACTGTTGGATGTGCCTCCCTCTGCACTCAGGCCATACATTTCAATCCCTGTATCTTTAATCTCCTTGTTAAGTTTGTCTCTTCCAGAATTTAAGCTGTAAGACTATAAATCATTCTTCAAATGGACCCCCAGATGCAGTCCATGACTAAGATCTACTGTGGACCCCTGGACTGGTCTGCTAGCCCATGCTCCAATGTTGATGACATCAAACACACCCCTCCTGAGGAAATCTCTACTGCATGACCCCTACTATGCCCCAATACAGCAGGAGGCAGTTAGAGCAGTCATCAGCCAACCTCCCCAATAGCAATTGGATTTTCCTGTTGAGAGGGGGAACTGACAGACAGGACTAGCTGGATTTCCTAGCCCAACTAAGAATTCCTAAGCCTAGCTGGGGAAGGTGACCACACCCACCTTTAAACGCGGTGCTTGTAACTCAGCTCACACCTGACCAATCAGGTTGTAAAGAGAACTCACCAAAATACCAATTAAGCTAAAAGCAGGAGGTAAAGAAATAGTCAAGTCATCTATTGCCTGAGAGCACAGGGGGAGGGACAATGATCGGGATATATAAACCCAGGCATTCAAGCTGGTGCTGGCAACCCTCTTTGGGTACTCTCCTATTGTGTGGGGGCTCTGTTTTCACTTTATTAAATCTTGCAACTGCAAAAAAAAAAAAAAAAAAAAAAAAAATGCAAACATATGTTAGCACAAGAAACTGTACATAGCAATTTAATTTGTGATAGACTCAAACTGGAAACAGTGAGAAAGTTCAAAAAGTAAGTGGATGAATAAATTAGAGTGTACCCCAAAAACAGAAGGTATTCTGCAATAGAAAGGTATAAACTACTGGTACATTAAACAACATGAATGAATCTCCAAAACATACTGCTCGTGAGAAGCCAGACACAAAAGAGTATATGACGTATTATCTCACTTATATGAAAATCTGGAAAAGACAATGCAAATGTACAGTGATAAAGTCTCAGTGGTTGCCTGAGAGTCGGGGTACAAATGAGGATTGACCAAAAGGAGCAAAGAAAGTAACCTTTGGCGTTAATGGAAATATTCTCTATCTTGACTATAATGAGAGTTACATCTGTGTATATATTTGTCAAAAGTTATTGAACAGTAAATTTAAAATATGTGCATTTACCTTCTTACACCGTATTGTAAGATACACACATATAAAATCTGATATATCTATATATTCTAGATACATATATATCTATATATTATGTTACATATATAGATATAATCTGATATCCCAGAACTAAGTTCTGTATCCCAGAACTTAAAGTATTAAAAAAAAATTCTTTAAAAAAATATAACAAAAAGAGCATTATCGCATTAGGTATGTATATTTTTTGAAGATGAATCCCATTTTAGAATTATATTATTATATCAGTTTAGGAATTCAGGAAATGAATAATGTATAAACATACACATTATATTAATGTATTATATATTGTTATAAATATGTATATTTATAATATAAATGTATAACATAGATAGGCAAGGGCCTGTTTTCCCACTTTCGATTCCTCATTGTCCTGTCACTCAGGAAGACCCTGATTCTCAGTTCCTCTAAACATCTTTCTTAGATATATTGGAGAGCACCTGTTTGTTCTCATTTTCTATGTGGATTCAAAGCCAGCACTGTTCCCATCACTGAAGGCCTCCAAAAATCTGTCATTGGAGACTGTTTTAAATATTGCCAACCTAGTTTAAAGGTCACCTTCCAGGTTCTTTGAAACTACCTACCATACATGCAATTGCTTAGAAAACGGATAAATCCAATGCTACCTGCAAAATAGCACACTCTCCATGTCTTTAGCAATTGCCCGATAAATATTCCTTAACATGGGTCAGCTCTTAATTGAGAACATTCCAAAGTAATGCAAAATAATAGCAAGTGGAATTGTTCATTATTGATGAAATTGCCAGATTATTTCTAACTGTTTGGTCTTTATTTCATACTTCATTACCAGCAAATGAATAGATACATTTTTCACTAATGGATAAAATGTATAATGTTGACCACTGGAGAAAATAAAAGAACATGTTCTGATAGGAATGATCAAGTTGAATTGTTAAGAGAGTGAACAGAGCATAAATCCAGAGTTTCCAAAATATGTATCAATATTTTATATTTATTCTTTTTTAAATCTCTTTTTATAAGTTAAATTGGCTCATTTAGCAAAGAGAAATGGAAATTTTTTAAAAAGGACAAAAATCTCTTCTATTTCTGTAAGGAGCTAGAAGAAGGAAGCATCTGCAGGGAAGTGCTAAAGCAACATTATTATAAATAGGGTTACCTTTACAATTATTCCAGCTTCAGGCTTATACCTTTAGAAACAATTCATCACATTGCATCCTTTCTTCTTCCTTTGCCAGAACCAGCCAGAGATAAGCTTCCAGTTGCTAAAGCTGTGTGAGAAAAATAGAATTTCTCTATCCCCTCGATATGACTTCAGCTCTGCTGATGTTGAAAAAACTATAAGCAGATAGAAGGTCCATGATTACACCAGGTAACATTGCTCTCCTCCAGACAACCACCCTCTGGGATCTGGTCACGTGGTGGAGTTCTGAGAAACAATGCAGAGAAGAATTCGTCCAAATTTGGTAATAGATTCACAATGGTATGTAAAGGTGAAAGAGAAGGGTATTGAGGGTTGCTGTGAGGTTATGAGTTTGAGATTTTAGAAGGATGTTGGTGACAAGGAAGCCAGATGGAAATATGTGATTACAGGGATATTTGACATTAGATAAACAACTTGGTTGTTTGCCTCTTTAAGCTCCATTTATTACTACTTAGATTGAATTGATTTCTGCATGGCAAATATTGACTCAGCTTTCAGAAGCCCCAGCTAAAATGTCACCTCCATGGAGAAGCTTTTCAGATACTCCCCAGGCATTTAGTTGCATCTCCAGGGTATTGGGAAAGTACACAATACATAAACTGTTCATATTGCTATCATAATATTTCCCATGCTGTAATTTGCTGCTTATATATTTTCTCAATTTGACCAAGGGATCAGTATGACATGATGAAAAGAGCACGGCTCATGAAGTAAGTAGACAGACCTGGTTCCATTTCCAGCTCTGTCACCATAACATTGTGACCTTAGAAATGACTAGGGTACATATGACATAAGGAGAACAGTAGCAATTATGGAGGATAGTGGTAGAGACCAAATCAGAAAGATACCCCAGAGTTTGACACTTAGTGGCACTCAATTCATGCTCTTCTCTGTTTCTACATCTTGTTAAGACCATGTGCTCCTTGAAGGCAGGGATTGGTTTCTCGGGATCCCTGGTTCCTGGTACTACGCAGGTACTCAATAAATGTTTCTTGCATTAATGAATTGGTCCACTATCTGTGTCCCTCATTTTATGAAGTTGCCCCTTACTATACTTATTGTGTGGTCTTTGTCTATCTCCTTCACTTTGCTGAGGGCTGTTCAAAGGCAGTAGACCATTCACATACAGGCTTCAGAACGTTCTTCCTTTTCACCAAATTTTTATGGCTTTCTACCTTCTGGGTACATAGTGAGATTTTACTTCTTGTTCTTGTGACTGTATGAGGTTATGGGACTGGTTTTAGTCATTGAAATATAAGTAGCAGTGACTTCCTGGCAAGAGCAAATATGTGAACATGTGAGACCCTCAAATTCTCTTTCTGTCATTGCACCTGGCAATACTCAAAATTGTGGCTGGCCAATAGCTTGTGTTTCTGAGTGACTGCAATGAGCAGAGTTCCCATTCTCTACCCACAATCTGGAAGGGACAAGTTAAATAATCAAGAATAAACCCTAGTCAATGTAAGTCACTGATATTTGGGGATGTTCTTGATCACAGCCTACTCTCACCTGTTCTAATTGATACAGGGGACAATGAGCAGAGTATCTAGCATTATATTCAATAAAGGGTAATTATCAGAGGCCTGTTCCACAAGCCATTCTACAGAATTTTACTACCTCAGTGTTTTTAGAAGTAGTCTATCATTGACATTACACAATCCCATGTGGCGGCTAGAAGAGAGATATTATCCCCATTTTACAGATGGGGCAACTAAAATCAGCAATTACTCTCCATGAGGATTTCGGCAAGTCATACAAACACTTTCAGAGTTAGGAATAGATCCCACTGTTTTTGCCTTCCAGTAGGCAACCATTTTACAAAACCACACAGGAATCTTTGGAAATATAAAATTCACATTAATAAAACCCCTACTCCTGGGAAACCTGCATTTTATTTCGGATTGAAAAGATTGAAAATGGTTGAGAAACAGCAATGCAAGGTTTGGTTTTGCTTAGGTTCTAAATTATAGGTGTAAATGAATAAGCTATAGAATATCAAAAAGAGGTGAGATTATCTGAAGTAGGAGATGAGATTTGAGAGCAAATATATAGCATTCTATTCGAAATAATTTGCTCTGATAAAAGTTGAAATTGTGTATTGTACCAAACAATTGGTTAATTCTTACCCATATTGTAGGGCTCAGTTCAGATGTTACCACCTCTAAGAGGTCTTTCCTGACTCCCTCATCTACTTTAGGGCACCTCCTACATGTGCCTTGCTCTGGCATGTAACTGCTATGCTAGCTCTCCACTGTATCATCATCACGCATTTAGTTTTTCTACCTTCTCTGTTAGACACCAAGACACTAAGGGCTGGGAGCACGACGGCTTTGCATAGCCAGCATCTAGTACTGTGGATGACAGTTTAGTGGGCATGCAATAATAATTGTGAGTAGAAATTGCAGGTTTTTTTAATGACTCAAAAAATTCTGTAATCTGGAGAACATAGATTAACTGATACCAAAATATCTTGGTCAGTGCCTCTGTTATCTCTGCCCTCAAGAAATTTATACAGAGAACCTTAGAGGAGAATATTTCTCACGTTTCCTACTCCACCAAGGTTGGAGTTCAAAACAGATATCCAATTGCACTCTGAGGTGATAATGAAAAACACAGATGGTCTGAAACTCAGAAGCAACTTTTATATTTTGTGGAGGTAGCTAAAAAAAAAGGGAAAGAGAAGAGACCAGAAAGCAGCCCAGACCAGAGAGCAGAAGGTACCGTCTGTTACACATCAACTGACTTAACTGGTCCTGACAGTGCATGGGCCATTAACAAAAGCTTTCTAGCCTGTCGCATGCATGTACAGGCTTAAAAGCCCTGTTCCCCCAGGGCCATTAGAAACAGGACTTGGTCTGCTACAACATATGTGTCTGCTAGGCAGAATGGCTGATTACCACTGGAAATGCCAGGGCTGCCTACTGACCTGACCGATGCGGCAGGTGCCTTGCACAGCTGTGGTTTGTAAAGAAGTTGGGAGAAGAAGACAGTTTTTATGAAAGTAGAAAAAATGTGGATGAGGAATACATAATAATAAGAAGAAACATTTAATAAGTGATTAGCCCATGCTCTGAGATTTACGTGCTTTGCCATATGTCATTCTCATCTAAAGTTAGCACTCTATTACAGTCTCTCTCTCCCTCACTGTCTTCATCTTGACGCCATGATAAAATAACCTACAGTTCTACGGTAATGCAGACGATCAGTGTGAGACACCAGATCCCAGCCACGACTCTTGGACTAGAAAATTTCTATCTCTAGACACTGTACAGTGTAGCCTCTGTGCCTTTTTGTAGTGATAGGCAAGAGGAGTTGGAGATCTAAAAAAAAATTGGCTGAGAGAGAAGGCTACAAAATAAATTTGAAACTTCATCACGGTGAGAAGCATTTTATTTTATATCTGCCTGTTTTTCTCTGAAATTGCCTCAATACCTCTGAGCATTTCATTATTCAGCCTCTTTCTCCATTTACAGAATAGTGTACAAGGTTTAATGGAGTCCCCTGGCTTTTGCTTTTGAAATATTCATGGGCCTTTAGCAGTTTCTTTCATGCTCACCTTCTCCTCCATTAGGAAAGAAACCTTGGAGGAGCTAAAGAAGAAGAAACTGGTGCAGGAGATAGGTGTGTGTGTGTGTGTGTGTGTGTGTGTGTGTGTGTGTGTGTGGTGGCTGCCTACTCCCAGCTCTAGCAGGGAAAAGAAAGTGCTCATCTCCCAAGGAGCATGTCTTCTTTCCCTAGAGCTGATATGTGTACTTTCCCCAGATCAAAGGGAGTGAAGAAATGGCGCATTCTGGGAAAAGGGATTTGACTATGTCATTTTTCAACCTGTGTCTTCTCCCTTCATTATATATGAATCTACCCAGGTCCAAAGGAATCATGAGAAGTTGTCTTCATGGGGAGGTTTGGTGAAAAGTCAGCAAATAAGAAAACAGCATTATTTGACCTCACACTTCTCAAAATAGCACCTTCTCATACCTTTTTGGGGGCCTTGCTCTGCCTTCAGACCACTCACCCAGCTCCTTTCCCTCCTGTCATCCAGCTCTTCCCTGTCAATCAGGGCCTCTCAGTGATTTTAATCCTGGTTTACTAAAATGAAAACAGAAAGCTATCCTTTACTAAGTGCTTACTGTGAGTACTACACTGAGTACTATGTGCCAGGTATCATAACAATCTTATCAATTAAATATAACCATCTTTGAGGGATAAGGAAACCAAGGTTCAGAGAAATCAACTTCTATTGGAAGAGCTATGATTGGAACCCCACTCTGATTCCAACACCCAAGATCTTGACTTTTCTGCCTCTCTTGCTATGGGAAGTTTGACAGTGCTAGCCTTTAATATCATTAAAAAATTAATAATCAAAAATTGTTTTTCAAGCCAAATGGGGCTACTCTAATTTTAAATTTCAGGGAATTCTTTGATAACCACAATTAAAGAAGCTAAAAATAAGAGTGTAAACTAAACAAAAACCATAATAATTATTCCTTGTAATCATATATATATGATTTATACATATTATAAATCAGACTACAAATCATGTTAAATGGAAGAATTCCTAAGAGAAAGAACTGTAAAACTGCACTGATGTGTACAAAGGAAAAGCAAGACAAAACTTAAAGATGCAATAAAAGCAGGCTCGGAACAGTGGGTCACGCCTGTAATCCCAGCACTTTGGGAGCCCAAGGTGGGATGATCATTTGAAGTCAGGAGTTTGAGACTAGCCTGGCCAACATGGTGAAGCCCTGTCTCTACTAAAAATACAAAAGTTAGCCAGGTGTGGTGGTGCACACTTGGAATCCCAGCTACTTGAGAGGCTGAGGCAGGAGAATCGCTTGAACTCAGGAGGCAGAGGTTACAGTGAGCCAAGATCATGCCACTGCACTCCAGCCTGAGTGACAGAGCAAGACTTTGTCTCAAAAAAAAAAAAAAAGCATAATAAGTAAGCAAGATAGGAAAAGAGTACCTAAAAAAAACTGAGATTAGTCCTCAATACTATTTCTTTAGGCTTTAAAATGTATTCTCTCTTCCCCTAGAAATTCTTTATAATCTATAAATTATGTTACTATTTAATATCATCTGTAGTCAGATTATATGATATTAACATAGCATTTCTATTCACTGAATATATATTTCGAGCAATGATAAGTAATGTTTATTAAGTACTTGTGTTCTAGGCACTGATCTAATTATTTTAGATATATTGTTTCATTAAATTCTCAGAGTGATGTGAAGTAGATATAGTCTCTGAACTTGGCCACAAGATGACAAAGACACATACAGCTCTCTCTAAGGATGTCACAGTCTTCTAGGAAATAAAACCTGAGATCAGACCGTCACCTATCTCCTCCAACTCAAGTCCCCCAAATATCCCATGTTATGTGGATATTCCAGTGAGGAAAGGCCCCAGAAGCCCAGAAAAAAATGCGTTTGTTCCCCATTAAAGAGCTCATGTTGAATTGCTACCGAATTATTTGGGTAAAAAATGTCCAATGAGTGTAAAAGATTACACTAAATGTAAAGATTACACTAAATGAGTGTAAAGATTACATTAAAGTATTTTGCACCATTCCCTATAAGCAACCTCCTAAGGTAGAAAGGTAAAAATCGAAGTTAGGTCTAACTCTGTTTTTATCTGCAAAACCATTTGCCTCACTTGCCCTGATACGCTGAAAAGGCAGTTCTGTCTGGACATATAAAAATAGAGCTTTTCTCCCTTGGTTCTATAGGGAGGGGGTAAGGCCCCTGTTTTAACTACTGAGATAAGAGAACCAGAGATGAGAAACACCACAGCAGATTAAATGGGCTGGTGCAGCGTCACAATCATAGTTCCTGTACCTCATTGCTATGTATTTCTTTTCTTTATAAAAGTTAACTTTTCTTGCAGAGACTTTAAAACACAAAATGATATTACAAAACCAACCTGGCTGGGTCAGAGGTTTGGTAGTTTTCCTTGTAACCTTAATTAACTAGATCACCAGGCAATTTCTCCCCAAAGATCAAATAAAGGTTATCTTCCAGTTTCCCATCTCTAAGGCCTAAGATGGGGCCAAACATAATCATTGGACATCAGCTGCCTATGTCCCACTATGTCAGACCCAGTGCAATCTATCTGGATGAGGATCATGTTAAATGGAAGAATTTTGTGAGATCTAAATGAACTGAATTTGAACGCTACCTCTTCTTTCATAAAATATCTTCATCTCACATAATCAGTGCATTTCCACTCATCAGAGACCCTCACTGCCAAACGGATAATGACCTCATCTTCTGCTGCTCATTTCAGTTAAAATATTTATCTGCAAAGTGTAGCCAACGCCCGTCCTCACACATCTTTAGCAACTGTTTTTACCACCCTCTGAGATTCCTGAAGTCCTTTGTTTCTGGTAAAATGCAGCTAATACTACGTACATCATCAGATTATTGTGACAATTACATGAAATGATTTCTGTAGAAATGTTTAAAAAAATAGATGTCCTAATCTGGTAGGTTTATTGTGAAAATGACTGCAGTTTTTGACCTCTCCCTATGTCCAAGTTTTTTGTAGTGTGACTTTGGGGCACCTCTCCTTAAGGGATGAAGTCTATTTCCCAATCTAGCAATCTAGACTAGTCTTTTTTTTTTTTTCAGGTAACTCATTTTATAAGGACAGAAAATGTTTGCCTTACATTAGGGCATTAGAAATATAATGAAGTGAGTTCCCTAACAAGAGATAGAAGGTGTATTTTTTTTTTAATTTATTTATTATTATTATACTTGAAGTTGTAGGGTACATGTGCATAACGTGCAGGTTTGTTACATATGTATACTTGTGCCATGTTGGTGTGCTGCACCCATCAACTCGTCATTTACAT
>NW_012100544.1:290879-309227 GCF_000951045.1 Mandrillus leucophaeus | reverse complement strand
TTGCGCTTCCCAGGTGAGGCAATGCCTCGCCCTGCTTCAGCTCTCGCTGGTCGGGCTGCAGCAGCTGACCAGCACCGATCATCCGGCACTCCCCAGTGAGATGAACCCAGTACCTCAGTTGAAAATGCAGAAATCACCGGTCTTCTGTGTCACTCGCGCTGGGAGTTGGAGACTGGAGCTGTTCCTATTCGGCCATCTTCGATAGAAGGTATACTCGACTAGTCTTATTTATTTATTTTTTATTATAAGATTTAAAACTTTTAGGTTCAAGAGTACATGTGCAGGCTTGCTATGTAGGTAAAATTGTGTGCTAGGGGTTTGGTGTACAAATTATTTTGTCACCCAGGTAATAAGCATAGTGCCCAACAGGTAGTTTTTCAGTCCTCACCATCCTCTTCCCCTCCACTCTCAAGTAGGCCCTGGTGTGTGTTGTTTCCTTCTTTGTGTCCTGGGTGGGTCTTTTATTTGCATTGGACAACAGGATGTGGCAGAAGAGAAGATGTGCCTCTCTATTGCTTTGATGCATTTTCCATGAATAAACCTGGACTAGTTTGTCAGAGGGATGTAAGAGAAACATGAAAAAGAATCAAAATTGTCCTAAACCAGGCAACAGACAGACAACAGCTAGTCAGCACCCAACACGTGAGAGAATCTAGCCAACTTCAGCAAAGACAATACCCACCTGATTACAGATGCATGAGTTAAGTCAGTCAAGGACAGAAGAACCACCCATAACTTCCAAGCAATAATAAATGCTGTTTAAAGCTATTAAATTTGGGGATGGTTTGTTATGAATCAAGGAATTATGCGTACATTGAGCCTTATTTTGATCCTCTGGATCAGAAGGCCCAGAAGTGGAACCCAGGTTTCTGCACCTTTATAATATCACAACCCAAATCTGGGATGTTTGTTTAATATGCATGTTTCTAGGATTTATCGCAGGCCTAAATCACCAACTAGAGGTGCAGGCACCTGGCATTTGCATGGTTAACATGCTCCGCAGGTGATTCTTAGTGACAAATAAGAACCAATGCTCTAAGTCTTCCCTTCTCATACTTTAAAGTTCATACCCTCTTTTGAGTGAACTCATCTGTATCTAGTTAAAGTCATAGAACTTAGAACCTAAAACTAAAATGTGTAATCCCTTTTTTTTTAATTAGGAAGGAAAATCTTTATAGCTAAAACTATGCAATAGTTTACAAACACATTTGCACATAAAAATCCATGAATCAAATTTTGACAAGATTTATTGGCGAGATCCTAAGGCCTGGTTCAAAAGCTTGGCTATATACTGGAATCACCGAGGGAGCTTTAAAAAATACTGAGCTTGGCCGGGTGCAGTGGCTTATGCCTATAATCCCAGCACTTTGGGAGGCTGAGGTGGGCAGATCACAAGGTCAGGAGTTGAAGACCAGACTGACCAACATGGTGAAATCCCATTTCTACTAAAAATACAAAAATTAGCTGGGTATGGTAGCATGTGCCTGTAATCCCAGCTACTCAGGAGGCTGAGGCAGGAGAATCGCTTGAACCTGGGCGGCAAAGATTGCAGTGAGCCTAGATCGCACCACTGCACTCCAGCCTGGGTGACCGAGCGAGACCCTGTCTCAAAAAAATAAAAATAACAATAAAAATAAAATGCTGAGTTTGAGTCCAAGCCGCAGAATCTCTAATTTAATTGGTGTGTGGTGTGGCCTGGACTCTGGGATTGTTTAAGGCTCCCCAGATGATTCTGATGTGCAGCCAAGTTTGAGAACCACAACTCTACATTTTTCTGTGCCACACTATTTCCAGTTGAGAAAAAAAATTTAAAAAAAATAAAATAAACAGGTGTGTGTGGAATGGTCATTAAGATTCCCTGTGATGGACTAAATTACCTGCCCTTCAGGAA
Source organism: Mandrillus leucophaeus (assembly GCF_000951045.1). Classification (NCBI taxonomy): domain Eukaryota; kingdom Metazoa; phylum Chordata; class Mammalia; order Primates; family Cercopithecidae; genus Mandrillus; species Mandrillus leucophaeus. The sequence goes on along the minus strand of NW_012100544.1, from coordinate 307,336 downwards.
GCCTTGTAGCTCATTTGACACCATTTTTTAGCAAACTGTTTTTATCCTGATTTAGATTTTAAATTGAGGGAATAATGGGACAAAGAAATCTGGCCAAATCTTTCTTAAATTGAAAACACATTAAATTCTCCCACAAGGTTGGGTGAGTTGGCATTTGGATATTTTAAATATATTTTTTAGAAATGTGCCCTTATTCTGAGAATATTTTTCCTAGTACAGGTGCGTAACATTAAACTTACTGTCAATAACTGTAGCATGAGCACACACTTGATGATAAATCTTAATATGATTTTAAATAAAGAACAATCTTGCCATGGCCTTAGGTAGTTTTAATCTGGGTTGACCATGGTCCAACTTTATAAAGTATCTACCATCATGAGCAGATACGTGGACTACAGTGTCAACACTATTATTAATAACATGTGTTGATGTGATACACAGGCCTTACCACTGTTTCTGTTTATTAGTTGAAATCAAATTTAGAGAATTTCCCAATATAATCAAGGATAGGAGTACAAAGAGCATTGCACAGCGTTGATGTTTAAATTTGTTGCTGATCCCTTAGCTGTTAACCAGGTATTTTAAAAGTTGGTATTTTAATCACTCAATCAAGCACAGTCTTAAACAACTCGTCTTCTACTGGACTGCTTCTTTCCTGCTGAGTCCTGATTGTGAAATAGAAATTGAAAAATATCAATGCTTGTGAATGCCTTACCTCAGATGATTACAATGATATCACTACCACCAAGTACAAAACAATTATTAAGCACTTACTATGTTCCAGCAACGCTGCAAAGGTATATAAGTATTAGCTAATTTAATTTTCACAATTGCCTTGTAAGGTAGGAGCCATTATTGTTATCTGCATTTTATACATGAAGAGACTAAAGCTCAGAAAAGTTAATTTCCATAAGGTCCCTCAACAAATAAGAAAATCAATGCTGTGGAAACAGGATTAGATCTTTGGCTAATGGACCCCAGGAATCTTGCCATTAACCATTGTACCATATTGCTATATTCAGCATGCAATAGTATACTGCAAAGGCACTTACATAGAGTTGGGTGGAAACTTGGAGATTTTTTCAAACTCTCTGATTGATTTTATGGATGAGAACGCTAAATTCCAGAAAGACGGACTGATTTGTTTCAGGTCACTGTGAATGTATCTGGAACATCATGGATTCTGAGGATTCATGATTCCTCAGAAAACACTCTTACAGTACCACATTTTAGAAATAATTTCTTAAATCTTGAATTACTACCCATAAAACTTCAGTTCTGAGAATGTTGTCATGTTTCGACACACATGCAAAGTGATTAGCTCAATGCCGGATATATAGAGGATATTCAAATAACATTGCTCCCTCTCTTTGGCACTTTTGCTAAGATACTTTCTCTCTTTATTAATTATTTTGAAAAACAAAAAATATACTTCATTTTTACCCAGTGTGCCCACTTAAAACTCCCTCTTCTTGACTTCTCCTTATTACTTTCTACCTCTGAAAAGATCATTTTCAGCTTTCTTCAAGACTTCTTAATCAGTTCTTTAATTCTGATGTTTCTAGACTGTGTTCTCAATCCTCACTCCTTCCCAGATTATACATTCTCCCTGGGGATTTGAATCCCCTCCTCCTCAATTGCTTTATCTACTTCTTATGCCAGTAAGTTCAAAAGCCTTATCTTTTTTTTTTTTTTTTTGTCAGGGCATTTCCACCTCGCCCAGCTAGTTTTTTGGCATTTTTTTTTTTTTTTTTGTCAGGGTCTCGCTCTCTCCTCCAGGCTGGAGTAGAGTGGCATGGTCACGGCTCACTGCAGTCTTGACCTCCTGAGCTCAATTGATCCTCCCATCTCAGCCTCTTCAGTAGCTGGGAGTACAGGCGCATGCTGCCACTCCTGACTAATTTTTGTATTTTTTGTAGAGACTGGGTTTTGCCACGTTACCCAGGCTGGTCTCAGACTCCTGGGCTCACTCCTGGGCTCAAATAATCCACCTGCCTTGGCCTCCAAAAGTGTTGGGATTATAGGCATGAGCCACTGTGCCTGGTCCCAAAAGCTGTATCTCAAGGTTAGACTCTATCCTGAGCTACAGCCTTATGGTTCAAACTGCCCACTAATACCTGAATGTTGTCCTTTGGTTTAAGGACAATATAATTCAATGTAGAACATTTGAGCGGGTGGGGGTGGTAGGAGATAATTGTTTTTATTTTTTTTGAATGGAGTTTCGCTCTGCTGCCCGGGCTGGAGTGCAGTGGCATGATCTTGGCCCACTGCAACCTCTGCCTCCTGGATTCAAGCGATTCTCCTGCCTCAGCCTCCTGAATAGCTGGGACTACAGGCACAGGCTACCATGCCCGGCTAATTTTTGTATTTTTAGTAGAGATGGGGTTTCACTATGTTTGTTGGTCAGGCTGGTCTTGAACTCCAGACCTCGTGATCTGTCCACCTTGGCCTCCCAAAGTGCTGGGATTACAGGCATGAGCCACCACGCTCAGCCAGTAGGAGATAATTATTTGGGACAACTAAAACTTCAACTAGTTGTCTGAAATGAATCGCTTCCTTTCCCCACATTTATCAGCAAAACAGACCAATTCAAATCTATGGAGAGAGATTCAGTGGTCTAGTCTACTCTGCTTGCAGGTAGAGTCCAGAACTCATCATTTCAAACATACATTTTAAAGCCCCTACTTTAGGATATAAGAGTCTGTTCTTCTTTCATTTCTTTCTAAGCACAACTATGTATTTATATTTCTGTAGAAGAGTGTGTGTACGTGTGTGTGCGTGCAGTTACATATACATTCACATACTTACACAGACACATGTTTCCCCCTCCACTTTTCTCATAACAAGGTTGGAAGGTAGTGTGGTGGAGTGGGAGCGGAGGCCACGACATTCACATATTTATTCGAATCATGAAAATACTCACCTGACTGCCTACACACTCTCCAAGAGGGAAATGGTTATCAAAGCATTCACAGCTTGTGCATCGCTGCCATGAAATCTTCCTAATGTTCCCAGAATCATTCCACTTATCAGGTATTCATATGCCTTCTATGCTTCCCACAGATTGTTCTACAGGGGCATGTTGTTGAGTGAGGTGGCATGTTTCTGTCCACCCTGCCTTTTAGAGACTCAGAGTCATTCGGAAGTGAAAAGCAGGTGGAAGGATGCACTTTCCTGATGAAGACCAGAGGAAACTCCCAAGGCTGCAGAGTGTCCTAGCTCATGAGGAGGAAATGCCCACCCCAGGTGGTGCTTCTCAGCAAATAGATTTAGTTTTATATTTTATGAGGGTATTACTTCTAGGTCAGGTTTTCATTTTCATTCTGTGTAGGTGCATGTTGTTAAATTCCATTTCCTATAGGCACAAAATATATTACCTCTGTTTTACCACCCTCTAGATATGGAAAACCATGTAAAGGACTAAGACAACTTTTATTGTGGACACATTGAATGCAAACATGCTCTTAGACTCCTAACAAGAAGAGAGGGAACAACAGGTTTAACTCCAAGTTGTAAGTTTATAACTGAAAAGCTGTCCTGCAAGGAAGGAGACACCCAAATCCAGCTCTGACCTTCCAACCTTTCTTAGGTTTTGTTCTTGCAGAACAGAATTGGAGAGTGATTTACATGGTAGTAAGACAAAAGAAGTATAATCAGCTCAGCTATGACTCAGCTCATCTTGACTCCTTCACACAGGGCACAACACAGTCAGGTTCTTCAAAGTTAGAAGGACCAGAAAAGGAAAAATCTGAAAAGGAAAGCCTTTGAAAAGAAATTTGGCAAAAGGCCTGATCTACAAAGCTGATTTTCCCTGGTATAAAATGTCCCCATAGCACAAAGTTTTTTATTCTGGATGAAGTGGGCTATCACGAGGGTGACAGATGACTCACCCACCCTGACAAATTACAGCTCATGACTTGATGTGTTCACATTTAGCAGAAGAGATAAAAAGATGGGAAAGGTAAGGCCCTGTTAATTCACTGTAGGGATTTAGGGGGAGGATAGACGGGGCCCAAGATCTTGGTGAATCCTTTTTCTAATAGTAGTCACTTGTACTCTCATTGAGCACTGAGACCAAGGAGCAGACAGATCAGAAAAGTGATTTCTCATCCCACTCTATTCAGCATTAATGGCACAAAATCCCATTAGTGCACTCTAGGGGTTCATTTCAAAACAGACAATGGCCTCTGAATCAGCCTGCCACGCATAATCATCCGTCAATAGGGAAATTACACAATCAAAAATTTATCAAAGGACCATGAAAGGCAGCTATGTGAGGTCATGCCCATTCCTTGTTTTGCAGGGAGGAGGGGACATCACTTTAAGACCAGCAAGATCGATTTTTGTTTCATAACCATAGCTGGATTCACATAATCAGCCAGAAAAGATAAAACTCTTTTAAAGGAGAAAGTGAAAGGAAAGAGTCTTGTTATTATAATTATTTTATAAATAGGTGAAAATAATTTTATCTCCCTTAGGCATTTTTATGTTCTATATCAACCTTTTTAAAGAAAACTCTCCCACATTCTCTTTTATTATGATTCAAATTCAAGTCCTAGAGGGTTGTCCAATGTCCTATCTTTAGCCTCTACTCTCTCCTCATCTTGGGACCTGCTTTCCCAATAGTTTATCAGACTTTATCACATGGATTTTCTTCAAATCCTTGTCTGGCATTAAAATATCATCATTCTTATCCTTTCAGATACATTTATTGGTACATTTATATAGTTCTTTTTTGGTTTTAACATACATTCACATACATTATCTTGATTCCTACAACCAGGGTGTAGCCAAATTTATCAGTGGGATGACTCCCAAATCCTTCTCTCTGTTTTCTATTCTTACTGCAATCACCCAGTTTAAAATTTTATTATGTGGAACTATGGTTATTGTAGTTTTTATCCTGATCTTTGTGTCTTCAGTCATTCCCTTCTTCAAATTCTCCTGCTGCTAAAGCAATCTTGTAATAGCAATGCTTTGTTTAACTCTCTTTTGCCTAAATGGTTTGAATTATTGGCTTAAATGAATTGATTAAATTATTTACTATTTAAAAAGTAAAGCCCTTCAGCCTAGCATTTAAGGTCCCCAATAAAAAGGCCTAAATCACCTTTTATAAATCTTCATTTTGTCCATCATTTCCCAGCTACCTGTATACTTCCTTCTGTAAGATCTTCAGAGTCCACTATGCCACATCTCCCTGAGTAGCTCTGTGGCCCCATCTATCTGAACATAGCTGATTGGCAGGGATAGACACCTGACCCAGCTGGATTAATCAGATTATCTGCCCAAGGAATTTGGATTTAAGACTCAGCAACTCAGCCCAATCAATTACCTAATGTTACTGGCCCTGGAAGACATTATAGATACATCATTTTGCAGCAGCTATTTGTATGCTGAGACCTGGAAGAAAGGAGTACTCTGCAGAGAGAGGCAGGAAAATGGGGCCAAAATCCAGAAAAAGGTAAAAATTAGATGTTTTAAGAGAGAGACAAGAGATGGAAAGTAGATGGCTTTATTCTTGAAGGCCTGACTACTTTCGGTTCTGTACAAAAATGAAGCTTAGCTGCTGTCCCTGCCCTTTGTTTCCATGGGTTCCAGTTCTTAGAATAAATTCCCATTAACTTATGGTAGTTTGAGTGAATTTCTATTTCTTGCAACCAAACAGCCCCTGGCTAATAAATATTCCTTAGGGACAGCCAGATAGCCTTTTGCCAGGTCTGAAGTACATCTTGCCATTTCTCACACCATCTGTCAGAAAAGCCCTCTACTTTCATCTGCTCATATTCTTTAGCATTCACTTCAAATGCCACATTTTTATCTATACTTCCATAATCACCCATCTTTCATGGATAAAGCAACTTCCAGCAATTCTGCAATCAGAAAGCAACAGGAGAATTTCAGGAATTAGCTTCTGATCTCTTGGATTTTTAGACAAATGAGAAGAACAACAGCAGCATTCTGTTTTATTTTAAAAGAAAGAAAAAATCCACTCTTGTTTACACTTAGGAACAAATCAACTCAACGAATTAAGAGGGGGCATTGAACTAAACCTCTGGTCTCCATCCCTATTTTGGCCAGGACCTTGCGTCTACAACTTCCTCTTTACCAAATCCTGATTTTCAAGTTATTTCAATGATGTAATCCCATGAGTCCATTTTAGTGGTGCTAAAGGTCTGGAGGGGAGCACACTTTCCCAGACACAACTTTCCTGGGTACTCCCTCTCTTCCTGTGTCAAGCATCCCAAATTGGCCACTTTTGACTGCCTACTCCCACCGAATTTGCTGCACACCATCACCTCAAGGTCACTTTCATTATCATTATTGTTCAGCGTTCTCCTGCTCGTTGGATATGTGGTACTTTGGGTATTTTCCCCAGATGATTCAGCTTGCATCGATTCAAGCTAAAACTCATTTCCCTCCTATTTTCACAGATCCTCCTAATCAATTTCATGCTGCAGAACAATTTCACCTTCCCTCCTGTTGGGCATGTTAGAAAAGCCGGCTGAATCATGTGCTCTAAGTATTTAGCTCTGGTTTTGCCCTGACAGCTTTGCAGTTATGTCCTGGACCAGTTTTGAAGCTGGTTGTTGTAGTAATTTCTCCTTCATCAGAGGCCTCATGAGAATCTCTCATTTGACGGCAAATATTATTCTGATTCCAAGATTCACTAATTTGGAAATTTCTTTTAAAAAGTCACTTGTACATTTGTTCATTCAAGTTTTCTTTTTAATCTTTCTTTTCCAGATGAAATTTTAATTCTGTAAAACATCATACTAGCAATTTCTGGTTGATTTCACCACTTGGTCTGCTGAAAGGATGTTCTCAGACCTCATACACCCTGACTCTTTGACAGTCTAGAATTGAAGTATTATTTCTAAATTCTTCTCCATGACTTCCTGGACTTGTAAACCTATCTTTCTAGCCCTGGTAGATCCTCCTGTTTTTCAAAGCTCCCTTTTCTGCTTCCTTTTGATCATCCTGTTCCTAAACATCCCATGCTGTCTTATGATCAAAGTCTTTCGAAAAATAGTCATGTAATAAATACATTAGTGGTATCTAATCAGACCATTTTCTCTAGACTTCTGGAAGCCAGATTTCTACTCTATGACCTTGCTACCTTGGCCACAGCTAGATAACAAATTCAAGTTCAAACAGTCATCCTTTTTTTAGGATGGGGGAGGATTTGAACAGAGATACAGGGAGTAGCAGCTGGGTGTGGATTATAATAGTGGTAAAACTTTCTTAAGGAAGGTCTTCAAACTCCCATGTCTGAGGTCTAAGTTTCCATAATATCAGTCTCTACAAGGGCCTAATTACTAACCTTTCTTATAGTCCATGGGATACTCAAGTATCTGTTTAGCCATGTGAAATACTCTTAAAAATATAACTTATAATTTTATGATTATAAATCTTATTTCCCATGCCTCTAAGGACTGTCAAGTGATTCTCAAGAAACAATTTTTAGGGGAGCATAAAACTTTATATCACCAGTTGTAGTCAGACAACCAAGGATTGAATTCTGGCTCGATCACTTACTAGCTCTATGATCCTTATAATAAAATATAATAATAGTTGTATCTTCTTCCTAGAGTTCTGGTGATAACTAAAGTAATGATACATGTCATATTATTATTGCATTATAAATATTCAATAAGTGTTAGCTGTATTGATTATTGTTACTTTATTAGCATTATTATCTATTCTTTGCTTCTTCTCTTATCACCCCTATCACTGAGTAGATCTCTGTTTGCTACATTCTTCTTCTACTGACAGGAGACGTTCCCGTTGCTTTATAGGCATCAAAGTTCCCTAATATAACTGCTAGAACTTATCTACGATATCGTTCTATTTAACATGTAGCTCCATTTGTCTGCAACGAAGATTCTACTATTTTTGCTAAATTCTACTATTAAACCAAGGAGTAGAGTGGTCTTTCTTTTTCAGGTTCTTACAATGATTTGAATTGATAATAATTTTTTATTTTTCCATTTTATGTGCTTTCTAGTCCGTTATACCATGAGTATAACATGAGTAGAGGAGGAAAAACGTAAGAAAGTATCAAGGAGGTAAAGAAATTGAATGGTTGAGAGAGACATTGGAGAAAAAGGAGAGGGGGCATTCGTAGATTAGGTTGATGGTATGGAGACTGTTGCTGATAATGATCGTGAATTCCAGAGGGCCCAGTGAAAGGATTTTAGAAGGTTTCACTTGGAAGGATTGTGTGATGGCTAATTTTATATATCAGCTTGGAAGGTGTTTTGGGATGAGATTAACATTTAAATTGGTGAACCTTGAGTAAAGTGAATTTCCTTCTTTAATGTATGTTGGCCTCACCCCATCAGCTGGAAACCTGAATAGTACAAAAAGACTGGCCTCCATGAGCCAGAAGGAACCCCCCCCCCCCGCAGACTCCTTTCTAGACTTCATTAGCACCATTGGCTCTCCTAAGTCTCCAGCCTGCTGGCCCACACTACAGATTTTGAACTTGCCAGCCTCGATAATTATTACATTAGCCAGTTAATCATAAAAAATTTTTAAAACATATATCTCTCCTGTTGATTATGTTTTTCCTTTTTTTTTTTTTTTTTTGAACTCTGACTAATACAGGTGGAGTTGGGGGAAAGAGGTTGAATGGGTGGGGAGTGTGAAGAGTTTTATGTTTTATGTTGATTAGTGCTCGAGAGGTAAGAGGTGAACTAAGAGAGATGAAGGGCTGATGTGATTAATCTCAGGGATCTCAGGGCTGTATGTTTTGTGGAGTAGGAGAGAACACTGAAGCTCACTCTTTGCCCATGATGATGGGCTCAGAGGGCCTTCAAGGGTCATGAGATTGATCCCAATTCACAATTCTTCTCTTAGCCTTGGATGCAGAGATGGAAGGTTTAAAAAGGTGTGATCTTTTTCTACTGCTCAGATTCACACTTGAACTTTTGGTGGTAAAGAGGTGATCTTTCTTTGAGTGTACATGCCAAATCACGAACCCTGTTGATGAACTAAAGGCATTTTGGTAAAGTTGGGCGCACTGTCAAGAGCATGAGTTTCTTCTCCCTATCTAATAGAGAGTGAAGAGCCAGGAAAGCAGGACCTCAGACCCAGTGCACAGCCAGTATTCTAAGTGCTGTGAGGAGAATAAGGTAGGAAAAATTCTGCCCTCACGCAGCTTACATTTTCATGGAGGAAGACAATAAATAAAGCATTAAACAAAAATTAAGAAATTTCAGATAGTACTAAAAACTATCAAGTAAATAAAATAGGTTGATTTGCTAGTCAAAAAGTAGTCAAGGAAGGACTGTTTGAATATAACATTTGATCTAGACCCTTGGGAGATTCAAACACACACCTTTTTTTTGCAGAGAAGTATAATGTTAAGTAGGAGCAAAGGTAATAAAGCTGATAATTAGATATTTCTTGTAAGAAAATCATCTAGAAAAGCTAAATGCTTCAGGAGTTTCAGCTGCTTCTTTTCTCAGGAAGTAAATAAGGAGTGGGTTCATGGAGGAATTGTGTCCTCTAACCTCCGTAGACTGACTTAGCTAAATCAGGAAGAGAAGTCCCTGTTGACTTCCAGCAGAGAGACGGGGTAGCCAAGTGCATCAGAAAGAGAAGAAAGAATCCAGGGAACAGCATGGTGAGAGGCCACTGTTTGGATTGGAGTAGGAGGGAGCAATGTTAGAGGCAGCTGTGAGTTTGGAACTTTGGGGAAAGGAAAAATGACTAAATAGAATATTTGAGAAAAGTTTTTATATTGGATGGCAAAGACTAGGATAAGCTTGGTTTGTTCCTGGGTTAGTTTTGGTCTATTCCTATTGGTCCAACAAGATTTTTAAGAAAAATTTCTCATTTTCAAAAACACCGCACTTTGGACAGTAGATTGTATGTTTACATTACTGTATAAAACCCCTCAGCTGCCCTCTATGAAAACACACTACAAAAATTTAGATCATTTTTGAGAGTTTGTAGAGTTAAATTTATAGTCCCTTTGAATGTCACTGTAAGTAAGGCAGGACTATTTGGGGCTCTGACTCATGTGGATTATAAAAGCACTTACTGTGACATTTAAAATTGGAATTTGTCTGTCTTTATTTCATTTTTATAGAAATAGTTTATGTTCATCCTGCAATGAAGTAAAGGTGAAGCAGGCCTAGGAAATAAACAAACACATTTTTATATGAAATTCATGTTGGATATATAGGGAAATGTGGAGCACGTACTGAAGAAAAGAGTATAGAGTCAGGGAGGGAACAAATACAACCTCTGGTTTACCTCTTTATTTCAAATGTACTTATTTAACATCTATTAGGTCGGTGCAAAAATAATTGTGGTTTTTGCCATTAGAAGGGGGAAAATTTATTGTATAAAAAACTATACTAAAATGCATTTATTTGTTTCCTAGACCTGCTTCACCTTTACTTCATTGCAGGATGATCATAAACTATTTCCATAAAAATCAAATAAAACGGATAGTATGCAATTACTTTTGCACCAGCCTAATACTGTATGCATAGCACTGTGCTAATCTATATGTGTTGTGTGTGCATAAGTGTGTGTGATATTCGGGTGGTGTGTGTATGGTATGTTGTGTGTATGTGTTTATATTAAAAGTGAGAGTTCTACGGGAAGTGGGGTCTACAAAGATGAATAAAATATGTCGGTAGTTTACCGGAAGGAAGGAAACTAGAAACATAGCTAATATGTATTTAACGCCTACTATGAGTCACTGAGCTTTATGAGGCACTTCACACATATCACTTAATCTCACAAAGCCATAAATATTATATTAATATTCATTTTATATAAGCAAATTGGCTTTGCAAGGTTAAGTAACTTGAAGACAAGTTTCAAGCACAAATCTGAAGTCAGGTAAACATGTCTCCAATACCTGAGAAGTCTGCAATAGAAAGTCAACTATGTGTTAAATGATCTGATAAAGACAAAAAGTATTATGGGAGCATGGAGGAAGGCAGAAAAGACAGAGAAGATAAATAAAAATAGTCAATAAATATTGAGCTTATTAAGTGCCAAGTATTGTCTTAAGGTACTAATATATTTTCATTCATTTAATCCTCATAACCATTCAATGTGGTAAACCCTATTATTAACGCTGTTTTAAGCATAAGAAAACTGACACACAGACATATAACTTGCCCAAGGTCATACAACTAGCAAGTGGTGAACCAGGATTTAGCTCTAGGCTGACTAGTTCCAGGGGATACGCTTTACAAAACAAAAACAAAGCGAATCCCATATTCCCTTTACTTGGCTTACCTAATGTTAGCATATTGTATAACTAAGGTACACTTTTCAAAACCAGGAAATGAACACTGATACAAAATTAGTAATGAAGAAACATGTTTTATTAGAATGTCACCAGTTTTTACCCTAATGCCTTTTTTTTTCTGGTCCAGGATAAAATCCAGGATCCCACATCGCATTTAGTTTTTGTGTTTCCTTAGTTTCCTTCAATCTGTCACAGATTCTTATTCTTTCCTTTTCTTTTTTTTTTCATGAACTTGACACTTTTGAAGAATATTGGTCAGTTACTTCGTAAAATGTCTCTCAATTTTGGCGTGTCTGGTGTTTCCCTCATAATCAGATGGAGGTTGTGAGTTTTTTGGTGTGAATACCACAGAAGTGACGGTGTGTCTGCTGTAGACTGAATGTATTCCCCAGAATTCATATGTTGAACCCTAATCCCCAATGTGATGGTATTTACAGGTAGGATCTTTGGGAAGTGATTAAGTCATGATCATGGAGCCCTTGTGAATGGAATTTGCAGTCTTATAAAGAGACCTCAATGAGCTACCTGGCCCTGTCTGCTTTGTGAGGACACAGTGAGAAGCCAGCCATCTAGGTACCAGGAAGTGGGCCCGCAATAGAGACTGAGTCTGTTAGGACTTTGATGTGGGATTTTCCAGCCTCCAGAACTGTGAGAAATAAATTTCTGTTGTTTAAGATATCCAGTCTATGCTATTTTCTTATAGCAGTCTAAACAGACTATGACTGTCCTTTTCAGGGTATTTTCAGTTGGTTAAGTGGTAGTGCCTGCTAGATAGCTCTACTATAAAATTATTATTTTTTTGTAATTGATAAGTGTGTTGGGAGAATATGCTTTGAGACTGTGCAAATATCCTATTTCCCCTCAATAACAGATATGCTCTTAATCATCATTCTATACTTTCCCCACGTAGAATAATTTTTTGTTAGGAATCAGGGACATGATCATAGAAAAGAAAGAATGTGATCTGTCAATCAATTGAAGGAAAAATATTTTAAAAGTATTAATTCTTCTATGAATTTAGAATGCCTGCAGAAATATCAGCTCGATCTTTCCCCCAGGCATTGGAAAGAAAAATAAAAGGGCCCTGAGATCAGCAGTTAACAGGGTTTCCTAAACTCATTCAGTTCTATTAGCAAATGGAGCTTTGTAGACAGACCGTATTGATAGAAATAATTTTCTGTTGCCTTCTTTTTATTGCTGAATGCCACTATGCTTTATGAGAGTCCCAGACTGATGTTAAAAGTTCAGATCAATGTGAGACAAACTATGATAGACTGTCACTAGGTTTTTTGTTTAATTTTTTCCTTGGGTTTTTTCTGTAATGACTTTCTCTCTCTCCCTCTCTCTCTCTCTCTCTCTCTGTGTGTGTGTGTATTGGGTGGTGTCTTTGATAGCTCCCTGATGTAGAAACAAACAACAATTTTGAAACCTAGCAATTCTCCGAATTGTTACCTTAGATAGCTTGTCTTATATTAAAAACCAATTCATGTTTGTATGAGTCTGACTCTTCTGATTTTTTTAAGTCGATTATCATAAACAATGTCATAGGTTTTTGCTTTCTGTGTTATCAGTATTGGAGATATTTTATTTTGCATCTTCACTACTCCAGAAAGCATTTAAGATGAGTTCAATGATATGTCATACAATAGGTAACATAAATTAGAAGCAAATTTTTAAAAAGTTAAATAGTGGGTCAGGACATAAATTAGAATTAGAAATGAACTTAATATAAAAATAGATTCCTATTCTACACTGTCTAGCATTCATTTATATAAATTCTGAAACTATTTCTATGTCAAAATATGAGTTTTTCTCAGCAAGAAATAGGTTTCCTTTTTTTATTCCTTTTTTTTTGAGATGGAGTCTCGCTCTGTCGCCCAGGCTGGAGTGCAGTGGCCGGATCTCAGCTCACTGCAAGCTCCGCCCCCGGGTTCAAGCGATTCTTCTGGTTCAGCCTCCCGAGTAGCTGGGACTACAGGTGCCCGCCACCATGCCCGGCTAATTTTTTGTATTTTTAGTAGAGACGGGGTTTCACCATGTTAGCCAGAATGGTCTCGATCTCCTGACCTCGTGATCCACCCGCCTCAGCCTCCCAAAGTGCTGGGATTACAGGCGTGAGCCACTGCGCCTGGCTGAAATAGATTTGTTTCTTAGACTAGAAAGATATTTCTCCTGAGAGGTTTTTTGTTTTTGTTTTTTTCTTTCTTTCTTTTTCTCGAGACAGTGTCTTGCTCTGTCACTCAGGCTGGAGTACAGTGGTGCTATCTCAGCTCACTGCAAACTCCACCTCCCAGGGACAAGCAATTCTCCTGCCTCAGCCTCCTGAGGAGCTGGTATTACAGGCACAGGCCACTACGCTGGGCTAATTTTTGTATTTTTAGTAAAGACGGGGTTTCCACCATGTTGGCCTGGCTGGTCTCAAACTCCAGACCTCAGGTGATCCGCCCGCCTCAGCCTCCTGAGAGTTTTTATAAGGATACCACAATATCATGAGCATATTCCTCAACGACATTCATATATTTGAGGCAATGCATTTCATTGCTTTTTAAAGAGTCCCTCAAAACAGGGCTGTTGGTATTACCCTGGATACAATTTAGAAGAAGCTATTCTATGGAAATTGGAAAGAGATTGACAACATAAAATACATCCAGTTTGCAGCTTTCTGTTGGCTTGACTTAATCCAGAGGTAGATTTGTATAGTATCTAAAGAGATGGATGCACTGCAAACTCAGGCTTCACCTGCTCTCTCAGCTGAGCTTTTGATAGATATTGGGTAGCAACAACACTTTAGTCAGGGACATTTTTGGTGGGAGGGAACAGAGACTCATATAAGTTGATGCAAGAAAAAGATGTAGGAATACAGACAGGACTGACACAATGCAAACACAATAAATAAAGAATAGTTGGGTCCCATGGGAAGTGTCTCTGGGAACTGCAAAGAAACAAGGCAGCTTCTTTATCTGTCTCTCTTTCTCTGGGCTTATCTAGTCATTTCTACCCTCATCTTTATGTCTGTTCCTTTCTTCTTTCTAGAGAGGTGTTACCACCATGGCCCAAAGCAGCCACTTCAGCCCTCAGAATTAACAACTCCAGTACTCACAGACAATAAACATCATGCAGTTGAATTGTCCAACCCCAAATTCCCAGGAAGAGAAGCTGGCCCAGCTTTTCTTTATGATCTGCTATAGGCAGTGGTCCAGTAGTGGAGAGATGGCCTTGAATCTTTTGTCCAAAGAGTATGGCTGGAGGTGTGTGAATACTTGGTTCAGATCTCAGGTGTGACCCTTCATCATAAGGGCCGTAAGTAGGGGTAGTTTCCAAATGTGACCAGACCATCTCTGCAAATGTGACATGTTACCAAGGTAGCCACACTTCTTAAGAAAACACAGCCCGTTGCTCTGTCACGCAGCACAATGTCTGAACAAGGTGAGGTGGACCTAATTAATGCAGAATGATCTCTTGGAGGGAAGAAGAGAGAGACTTATCTGCTGGCTCCTTTCCCTTTTCTATATGTCCTTTCTCAGAATTAGCCCCATAGTGTTACTTACCCCCCGCTTTAATTCCTGTTACCCAGGTGCTTGGTGGAGCTGCTAAAAGCTAAATTCTATACTGTGAGGCAGCTTCATTTAAACCCCAAAACAATAGTAATTGCCATGGTCCTAACTGATACAAATTTGTATCACAACTCAGTCCCTAGCCCATTTTTCCAATCTGGACCCCATATTCATTGTCTAGTTAAGTAAAGAGAAAGTGCCTAATGTCCAAAGTGAGTTTATGTGAAGTCTTTTCTCCTCTTATCTTTTTGCTGTACTCTCTCCGTGTAAAGTACGGCATGGAATGGGTGATGGGGTGGGTGTGGCGGGAAAGTCATGGATCCACTGTTCCATTCTCATCCCTTTTCCTTGGTCATATCAAAACACAAGACTGTTTACTTGTGTAATTACTCGTTTTTTAACATTTTGCATGATTTTTTCCACCTCATAAAAATATTTACAAACAACTAGATCTATCAGTAATCTCTAAAATAGAGTATTGCAAGATGATCCAATAGAGTATAAAAAGAAAATATTCAAATTTCTCTTCATGTATTTTTATGTCATTCTTTAAAAAGGTTTATTATTTGTGTATGTTTTAAATGATATATAATTTATTAGTACAGAAATACAGCGACATACTTTATAAATAAATACACATGAGGACATATGCCCAAATTATTTTTTTTCCAGATTGGATGCGTGATCAAAAGTTTGGAGGCCACTAGTATTGAGACGTCAATGAATGAGCATTACTGGTTTTATATCTATAGAAAAAATAACAATTCCCATTGAGGGTTTGTGGCCAATTCTGACTTTAACTTCTTTGATAGAGCCTGGTCCCATAGCACATTACATTATTCAGCATGTTATGCTTTCAAACCACTTACCTTTTATTTAAATATTTATTTAGTATTTAGTATTTCATACTAGCAGACGGATTGAATTATGGTAATTTATTTATGCGTTTAATTTTGAATCAGAAAGTATGAAACAAGTTCACTATCACCACGGGGTGATCAAAGGCTGGTGCTTTTGAGTATCAGCATATATGGGTTTAAAGAGTTCCCTGGAATTCTTGTTACAACAGTGACATCTTAAACAGAGAATCAGAAATGCAGGCATCTATATCTTGTTATCACTCCATTAGATATATGTAGTACCTCATGACCGGAAATGTGTCATACAGGCTCTCTACATGTAGAACAATTCTTTACTTATGTTGATATCAATGATTATTGATGTGGGTGAGACTGGAGATCAAAGGGGACTCCAGGATGACTCTTTGAGTTGTTAGTAAGGGAGTGGAGAGGACAGAGGCTGGCAGGGCATGGGAAGAAGGGAAGAACGCTGGTTATCTATGTAGGCACTTTGCATTTTTTTCTTACAAAGATTCTGTAAAGTTAGTGCTACGGTCCCCTTTAGACAAGTCCCTGCATCTCTCAAAGCCTCAGATTTCGTATCTATAGAAGGTCACATTGCAGGTCAGGCACAGTGGCTCACGCCAGCACTTTGGGAGGTTGAGATGGGTGGATCACGAGGTCAGGAGTTCGAGATCAGTCTGGTCAACATAGTGAAACCCCACCTCTAGTAAAAATACAAAAATTAGCCAGGCATGGTGGTGAGTGCCTGTAGTCCCAGCTACT
>NW_012100544.1:289783-290829 GCF_000951045.1 Mandrillus leucophaeus | reverse complement strand
GGGATTGCATTGGGAGTTATACCTGATGTAAATGACGAGTTGATGGGTGCTGATGAGTTGATGGGGGCAGCACACCAACATGGCACAAGTATACAAATGTAACAAACCTGCACGTTATGCACATGTACCCTAGAACTTAAAGTATAATTTTAAAAATTAATTAATTAATTAATTAATTAAATAAATTTGCCGGGCGTGGTGGTGCATGCCTGTAGTAGCAGCTACTCAGGAGGCTGAGGCGGGAGAATCGCTTGAACCTGGGAAGCAAAGGTTGCAGTGAGCCTATATTACGCCAATTCACTCCAGCCTGGGCAAAGAGCGAAACTCCGTCTCAAAAGAAAAAAAAAAATACATGGAGGGAAAACAGCCTGGAGCCTGAATTCTGTCCAACGGCAGTTATAATCCTAGTTTTTCCAACATAAATAAAAGGCATCTTGCTCCTCTGGAAATAGGGATAACCAGACCTATCTTCTTGAAAAAAAAAAAAAAAAATACTTCTGCATCCTCTCAACTTATAACGAAGGAAATAAGATGGTTAATCAATCAGCATCACTTGGGCATATTGCTATTATTTACTATCACTTTATTAAAATTAATAATAAATTTACTGTAAAAACAGAGCCTGCCTGGCGCGTAGCACTCGATAAACGCTTTTTATTATTCTGCTTGTTGACGATGTTACCCCTCTTTTGGAGTACAAGGGGGCGGAATCGCAACGAGACCCAGAACCCCGCGTGTGCACGAGTCGGGGGAGCTGACCTGTGACAAACGTGCAGAGCTCTAGTCCCCAGCCACGCGGAGGCTGCGGGTTCACAGAAGGGCTGCGGGTTCACAGAAGCGCTGCCGCCCCCTGCCGCCGCGTTCACCCTGCAGTCACTGCTGGAAGCCGCACCCCCGGGAAGGGCTGCAAACCCACCCTGCCCCCAACACACCCGCGCTCCCTCTCTGCAGGCCGGTTCCATCCCCGCCCCCAGGTGGCCCAGCAAAGCCGCCTTCTAGCTTCCTCCCGACCCGGCGGCGCCTGCAGCTGCCTGGGGAGGGAGCCT
>NW_012100544.1:281861-285721 GCF_000951045.1 Mandrillus leucophaeus | reverse complement strand
AAAAAAAAAAAAAAAAAAAGTCACATTGTAAGTAAGTGGTAGAGTTGGTTTTTGAATGCATGACTCTCATTCAAAGCCCATGCACTTTCCACTATGGCATCGTTCCTCTCTGATAATGTAGCCCACATAGTGGATAAGTAGATATAATGACAAACTGGCTCTGAAAGTGTATAAATTATCCCTGACTTGAGTGAGCTTCTGATTTTTCAGTTGAGATGGATCTGACTAAACTCTGTAAAATAGGTATTCAGACATTTAGCACATATTTGGGGGGCATTTACTATGTGCTAGACACGGTGATGTGCTTTTGGTACACTGTAGTGAACAAGAAAAAGTTCTTACTCTCAGTCTGGTTGAGAAGACAGCCATACATAAGTAAATAATTCCCTAAGTAAGATTTTTTCATAATCCTAAGTGGAATGAAAGAAGTAAAACAGGATGATGTAATAAAGATGCTGGCATGCTGTGTATCGTGGATGGTCAGGGAAGGGCTGAGAAGTTTTATTTGAACTTGGCCTTTAATGATGAGAAGGGGCCAGCCTTGCAAAGAACCACTGAACAACAAGCACAAAGACTCTAAGGAAGAAGCGAACTGGCATGTTTTAGAAAGAACAGCAGTGGGGACCGGGAGCGGTGGCTCATACCTGTAATCCCAGCACTTTGGGAGGCCGAGGCGGGCAGATCGCGAGGTCAAGAGATTGAGACCATCCTGGCCAACATGATGAAACCCCGTCTCTACTAAAAAAATGCAAAAATTAGCTGGGCGTGGTGGCACATGCCTGTAATTCCAGCTACTCGGGGGGCTGAGGCAGGAGAATCACTTGAACCAGGGAGTGGGAGGTTGCAGTGAGCCAAGCGGAGATGGTGCCACTGCACTCCAGCCTGGCAACAGAGTAAGACTTCATCTCAAACAAACAAACAAACAAAAACTGAAACAAAACAAAAAAACAAGAACAGCAGTGGGAATGGAGCACAGCAGAAACAAAAGTGAAGTGAGAGAAAAGTCATAAACAAGGCCTTGAGTACTTGGCAGATTTATTTAATCGGGAAGTATATTTGTTTACATTTCAAGGTGTGATAAGAACCAGGACCATGGAGACATCTCCAGGTTGCAAGGCTGGACATGGGGGGACAGCTGCCCCTCTTTTTCCTACATAAATGCCCAGATTCATGTGATCAGGCCCCTTGTCTGCAGTAAACTGCTTCACATGTATCACGACATGCAGTTTTCACTATATTGCCCTGGGGGTAAGAACTGGGGCAAAGGATAGCTAGTGTGTCCTGTGTGTAAGTAAATAATAATACGGTCTGCTCTAGAACCCATAAGTTGGCATCCAGGATAATACTATCAAATACGGATATTATATGCTTAATACATAGTATGATTCCTCTTTTTATACTAGCATGCTGGCTGCTGTTCAGATAATGGATTAGAAGGAGAAAAATGAAAGCAGGAAATCAGTTGAAAAGCTGAAACAGTAGATCAGGTTTGTGTTATGGTGGTGGCAGTAGAAGTGAAAATATTCAAGATCTATTTTGGTGATAGAGTTGACTAAGTTAGCAGAGAGAATGAGAGAAAGAGAAATCAAGGTTGATGCCCAAATTTTTGGCTGGAGAAACTGGGTGGGTGCAAGGTTGGTTTCAGAGAGGGAGAAGCCTGAAAGAGGGGCAGGTGGTGAGGGGTAGAATTAAAAGTGCAGTTTTCAATGTGGTGATAAACATCACCCAGCATCACTGTTGGTGGCTGGCCTTTTCTGTGTTTGCCATTTATGCCAGAGAGATAATAGGTAGTTTTTCTTCATGTTCATTTTTTCTCTTTATGATCTGAAGCTACAGTTCTATATCATAGGGAGCTACTGAGTTCCCCTTGTCTTAAATCCTATTAAAATACCTGGCCTAAGTGACTCCATCCAAGTTAATCTGTGATATCCTCTGGAGTCCATCCCCTCAAATCACCTTGAGTACTTTCCTTCTTGCTGTTCATTCTCCACTGAATTCCCATGCTCCCAGATTAATAAAGAAATCTGATAAATAACTTAAAAAGATATCGTTTGGGCCCATATATTTATGATTTATTTTTGAATATTCAAAATACCCTGCTTTAGCCCAAGTATCGCAGTGATTTTTATGCTGCTATCTTAAAGATTCCTTTATTATGACTTTGTGTGTGTCTGTTTTGCTAAGCCAGAACCACGTTTCCAAGAACTCCTTTTGTTTCCGGGTCAGGGCTGGCCACAAGGAAAAAATGAACAAGATCTGGAAGGCAGAAAAGCAGCACCAGCTATCTTTATGATTTGAAGGTAGGTATGAAGCCAGCCGTGGCTGCCAGCTCACCTAAGTTGTCACTGATCTGCTGGTTCACCCTGTTGGCATGGGCTCCTTCAAGTCCTGCTAGATTCCCCTGCTTCCACTTCTCTGAATCCCTGGCTAGGTATGTGTATGTTTCTTTGGTGAAAAGCGTCAGTTTATCCTGCAAGTCATTTACATGGAGGCCATGAGAAGCAAGTATGAGTTTCATTTTTTCCTTGCTCTATCCATTTCATATGCATCTTTCCTTCTTGATCGTCAGCCCTGCAGACTTCATGCTCAAGAATAGATGCAGAGGCCTTAGACTACTTAACACATTCTCATAATTGCATAGAATCTAAACCCTGTAGTAAATCCCTGGTTTTATGTCACTCACAATGTTTCTACTTCCCCAATAGAACTGTAAACGATACATATGCAGTGTAGTATCGCACAGCTAAAGTTTCCATACAGTGTAAAAGAATATTCGTTTATTTTTCCACTATGATTTTGATTTATATTTTTATCACATCATATCTCTTTTACCTCTATAGCAGGCTTGAAACTTGCTATAGATGGAAATACTTGTAAAAGAGTATTTCTGTCATTCTTTAGTATTTCTCAGACTATTACTGTGTCTGATTACTAAGGAACAAAAATGTTTATTTTTATAGTTAAGGACATATACATTAATTTTTTTGTACATTTTATTTGCTTTCAACATCAAACTGTTTATGCATCCATGTATGGCAGAAATTGTTGTGCTTTGCATGAATGTTTTTATACTCCTTAAAAAATAATGGATGCAATATCTGTGGTAGCCTGACACTTTAAACAATGTTCCATTGCTCATTTTATTCAACAAATTTCCATTTAGCAGTTCTTACTGGTATCTACAATATATGTCCAGATCAATGAATTTCTATGAGAGATTCAAAAGAAATATAAGACAAAATTCCTTCTCTCGTGAAACTTATAATCTAATATTTACTTTTATAAATAAAGGAGAGATTGAGAGACAGAGTGAGACAGAGAGAGAGAGAGAGTGTGTGTGTGTGTGTGCGTGTGTTAGGGGAGAGAGGGTTGACTTGTAACCCTCCCCCAGGAGTGCAGCTTCAAGTAATAACAGTCTGTATTAGGGCAAGGTGGGTACTGTGGCAAACTGGAGAGCCACTTGCCCCTTCTAATGGCAGTGACAGCTCCTCAACTCCCACCAATGGGGTTACCATTTAGGTCGAGTCTCTAGATGTTCTCTTGTTCAAAGGATGCTGTAAACTGGGACAGTTACATGAAAATTCCCATTTAAAAAATATGCACGGAGTGGGCCCGGCCCGGTGGCTCACACCTGTAATCCCAGCACTTTGGGAAGCCGAGGCAGGCGGATCACCTGAGGGCAGGAGTTTGAGACCAACCTGGTCAACATGGTGAAAACTTGGTCTCTACTAAAAATACAAAAATTTTCTACAGAACTCTCCACCCCAAATCAACAGAATATACATTCTTCTCAGCACCACATCATACTTATTCCAAAATTGACCACATAATTGGAAGTAAAGCACTCCTCAGCAAATGTA
>NW_012100544.1:268740-278096 GCF_000951045.1 Mandrillus leucophaeus | reverse complement strand
CCCCTCGTGGCAGGAGCAAGCATCGCAGCAGCGCCGACCCCACCGCCCACCTGCAGCACGGGGAGCGTCTCTTCTGGGTGTTTTTCAAAGGGAGCATTTTTACAGCTCCATTCAACTACTGGGATTAGGAGATGTGACTCCTAGGTTGATTACTAATGAATAAGAAGGGGTGTGGTCTGTGCGTGTATGTTCGTGTGTGCGTGTATGTTCGTGTGTGCGTGTATGCGTGTGAGAGAGAGAGGGAAGGGAGAACAACTGTAAGAGCATGTTTGTGGTGACAGGCTAATGGAGAGGGGAGGAAGGAAGGGGTAAGATGAAAGAGATTAAAAAAGCAAGAGAGGCAAAGTGACAGTGAGGAGGGAAGAGAGTGACAGGGAAGGATGCAGAAAGAATGCAGGGAGCAACAGTTTGATGGGAAATGGGAGGGGACTTTTGCATGACAGAGAGGGGAGGATTTGACATCCTTGAGAGGTAAAGTTTCATTTTGGTGAAGTGAACCTTGTGAACATTCCAATATACCTCTCTCCTGTTTTACATCCCATTTTGTTTGGCAGCTGCTAGAAATGAGTTTCCATTTTTCTGTCTTGTTTTAATATTCTCATGTCTCCCACATCACTAAGATCATTAGAGGCAGAAACAATTACGCCATACATCCCCTGCATCTGACAGAACCCTCTGTGCGCGCTGGTTTATTAACTCCAGCCTTGCCCCTCTGCCATTAGCTACATCTGCTTTTGTTATTCTGATCCACGTTTCACCAGCATGCACACACACACTCTCTCCCTCTCTCCACTGACCTCTGTGGGCTCGCTTGTCCTTTGGGAAATAGACCAGTAGCTGCTCAGAATCCAAATGTATGTGACAAACACTCTTGAAAAGGCTTCTGCCACCTACTCATCAACCAACAAGCAAAACAAAGCCCCAACAGCAACAAATAGCCACAAAAAAAGGTTCTTCTGGATCGCATCTGTAACTCTTGACCTAATCCTTTCATTCTCCCTAGAAGAACAAAAGAGAGAGAGAGAGATTTTGCAGGGTCTGTGTTAGGCTATAGCTTGTTATGGTGGCAAAAAGGTTAAAAGGGATTTTCTATACCCCATTCTTAGTTACTATTTTGCCAACATTACCCCACACACAAGTGTGTGTGTGGGGGTCACATTTAGAAAGTCTGGACAGGATGATAAAAATTGTTTTGGCAGAAGATAAATCATTGCATATGGGCGTGGGCAGTAATGCCCAAACTCATTTACCGTAACAAATGGTTTCATGAAAATATTTTGGTCAGTACAGCTTATTTTGGCATACTGAGAGGTGGTTGCCTATCTGTGGGATTGCACAGACAGGGTGGACATCTTGTGGGTCAGCGTTGCTTAATTCATTCAGAGGGAGCTCTCAGGAGAGTGGCCATCCTCGGTGTTTGACCTTCATACTGAGGCATGCCCAGGGATTATTGAGGATAGAAATTCAATTTGTAGATAAACCATTCTTTTGTAATTTTAGTAAATGGATTATGATGCACATAAGCAACAGGAAGAGGAAAATGCATTGGGACTTCCAAATACAAAACCTTTCTCTGACATGGTTATATCAGAGGGGAAGAGTTATAATATTTTTGCCTCAATCAGTTGTTGTGAAGTTCAAAAGAGATAATGTAAGTGGACATGCTTTGCAAACTCAGAGGATGCTCCCTGGAGTAAAGGCAAAACAATGCCATGGAGAAAAAGGATGTTTGCCACAAGTGTTTCCAAACCAATTAACTATGTTATCTCCAAATCATTAAATAATTCTTTAATTATCCTCTTAACATGCGAACATTTACGTTTCACTTCCCTAGTTTCCTTTGTATTCCTCCATTATATGTCTTTCTGCTTGAATCTGTTTAGTGCATTTGTTTAGGATCCTTCATCAGGGTTTCAGCCAAGGAACCCCTACTCTTAGTTGGGGTTCATTGACGCTGTGACCAAGTTGAGTCTACAGTAGCAGTCAATGAGTGCTGCTCAGTTCCCTGCTCACCTGCTCAGATCCATGCTTGGCTGCTGTGCCCTACAGGGAGATCATCACAAAGAACTTACATGTGTCTGTGAATCTAGGTCTTTATGGGATGGGGATGGGAATTGCATTTTCTACTGATAGTAGAAATGCAGTGATTATATATATATATAATATATATATATCACACACATATATGTATACTGCATATATATACACACATATATCCATATATGTATATAAAATCTCACAGTACATATATTCTCCTACCCTGACACACACCTACCAATGTTTCTTACCCCTACACACAAAATTTATCACTTTATAAGACTCAGTGGTTTGCGTTCATATTTGGAGTGAGAGTAGAATATATGTGTCTATAGTAACTATCACCGTAGGGTTGAAAAGTGAGAACATTTAACAAAATCTCACATAGAGCTTGCTCTTTGAATTAGTTTGCTAGGACTACCATAACAAAATACCACAGTGCAGCTGCCTTAAACAACAGAAATGTATTTCCCACAGTCCTGTCTGGAGGCTGGAAGTCTAAGATTAAGATGTCAACAGGTTCATTTTCTCCTGAGGCCTCTCTCCCTGGCTTGCAGATGGCCACCTGTTCATGGTGTCCTCACATGGCCTTTCCCTCATGCATGCATATTGCTCTGTCTCTTCTTTTCATAAGGACACCAAACAGCATGGATTAGGAACCAGTCTTAATTGATTCATTTAACCTTAATTCCCTCTTTAAAAGGCCCTATCTCCAAATAAGAGTCATAGATTTTGTAAGGTACTAAGGGTTAGGGTTTTGACATACAAATCTGGTGGGACATAATTTACTTCATAAGATTCTCCAAACATATTCACATGGGCTACTGAGAGTAGTCTTCCAGGTTCCACAGGGATAGAGAAGTCTGTATCAGAAACAGCATTCATATTAGACGCAGAAATCCCAGAGATTGGGTGCTGGAGTCCTATTATTCAGCTGACTGTGTGATCTCGAGTCAGATAGTTAATTTTCTGAGGCTCAATTCACCTTGCCTGTGAAACATGAGCTAACTGTTAGTGTTTTGCCATTATTATTAATTATGATTACATGTAATTATTAGTATTCGGTTGCCTAAGATAGTTGTATGAAGAAGTTCTGTGAAATGATATGTACTGCTTCATTGCACAGCATTTTTATAGTTAATTCTCTGGCAACTTTTCTTAGTGTTTGGGAGACAATGTAGTGTTTAAGAGCAATGTCTGTAAAGGCAACAGATCTGAGTTTGAATTTCAGTCCAGTTACTTCTTGTCTTAGTCAATTTTGTTAATGAACAGACATTTTTTGGCTTATTGTTGTGAAGGCTGGGAAGTCCAAGACTGAGGGACTGCACCTGGCAAAGGCCTTCTTGCTGCATCATCCTCCTTTCATAACCAACCCACTCCCACAAAAACTGCACTAATCCATTCACCCTTATGACCTCAACACTACTCATTAGGCCCCACCTCCCAACACTGTTACTTGGGGGATTAAGTTTCCAACACATGCCTTTAGGGGAACAGATTCAAACCATAGCACTTCCTTGGGTAATTATTTAATTTTAAAAGATCCAGTTTTCTTTTGTGTAAAATAGGACCAATAATATAAACAACAGACAGAATTAATATGAAGATTAAGGAAAATAATACAATAAAATGTGAGGGCTTGGGCCCAGCATGGTGGCTCATACCTGTAATCTTAGCACTTTGGGAGGCCAAGGCGGGTGGATCACCTGAGGTCGGGAGTTCAAAACCAGCCTGACCAACGTAGTGAAACCCTGTCTCTACTAAAAATACAAAATTAGTCGGGCATGGTGGCGCATGCCTGTAATCCCCGCACTTTGGGAGTCCAAGGTGAGTGGATCACCTGAAGTCGGAAGTTCGAAACCAGTCTGACCAACATGGCAAAACCCCGTCTGTACTAAAAATACAAAATTAGCCGGGTGTGGTGGCGCATGCCTGTAATCCCAGCTGCTCGGAGACTGAGGCAGGAGAATCACTTGCATCAGGGAGGCGGAAGTTGCGGTAAGCCGAGATCATGCCATTGTACTCTTGCCTGGGTGACAGAGCAAAACTCCATTTAAAAAAAAAAAATGTGAGGGCTTGAAAATAGTTTATCATTATCATTAATTTATTTCTATAAACTCTTTCCCTTTCCTCTTTCCTCTTAGCACAACTGAACTTCCACATGGAGTTCAGTTCTATTCCTGATTTGAGTTTTGTAAATAATCTTTGTGGTATTCTTTTGTGCCAATGACAGCAGTTTATCCTTCAGTTGCTCTTTTTGCCTCTTCTTCTTTTCCCCCAGCCAGCTTTCAATGGATGGAGCTTTGGCCTTCTGTGAAGATAGGACAAGCATTCATATACTTACTTCCCTTAGCGGATCTCTCATCTCCTTTCCATTAAAGTAATCCCTTGGTATACCACATACTTGAGTCTTAGTCATTTCTTTCAAGATGCAATGGTGACTTGTTGGCATAATGTCATCTCACTTATACATTTTCACACACATTCTTCTCAACCTGAAGTTTGAGTAAGCTGGGTAGAGATGAGGACAAAAACAGTATTCGCCTTCAATCACCACGGCGTCCCAGCACCTAGCTCGGTGCCAGCCAAATAATATTTGGGTAATGAATGAGTAAATGGGCTGTGTGTTGACAAGAGAGTAGCTGAAACACTAAACCCATTGGTTTTTTAGTGGCAGTTACTAAGTGGGGAGAATTCCAGAGGGAATATTGATGGAGGACAGTGTGAAGCTTAAAAACCAAGGAAACACTGACATGGAGGCAGGTGTGTGTGTATGTGTGTGTGTGTGTGTGTGTGTGTGTATGTTTGAGTATGTGTGTGAGAGAGAGAGAGAGATGTTGAGAGAGTAGCAGGAAGTGCAGTTCAGAATCAAATAGCTTAAAGGAAAAGGAGGGATTGGGACATCATCCATGTTAAAGGGTTCTGAGAAGCTGCCTTTTGATTCACAGAGGGTGTTCAGAGCCCCATGTTTTAGTGACCCCAGTTCCACCTAGACCCAGCTCTAGGCATAATCTTTTTGGCAAAATGACAGGACAATGAAAGGGTCATTAAAGTACTTTATTTGTATCATGAAAAGATTGACTTACAAGTCTTCATTAAATATTTGCCTTCCTAGCCAGACATAAGCTCCATAAAGACAGGAGCTGGCCCGCAGGGAGCAAGTGGACTGGCATGGTACCTGGCCCCTAGCAGTTCCTTCATGAAGATTTCAGAATGACCAAATGAGTGAACGCACAGCACAGGCATCTGTGTATTGGCCCCTCTCCAGGGTCTTTTCCACTATTCACACAGAAAAACGTGTTAACTATTATGAATCAGCCTTGTATCTGTAGCTGCCACACACTTCTCAATGACCTTCCTTTTTCAAGTTGAGTTTTGCACCATGTCAACAAGTAGCAGCTTTCTATCATCAAATTGTTTGTCCAGGGTT
The DNA here is from genome assembly GCF_000951045.1 of Mandrillus leucophaeus. NCBI lineage: Eukaryota > Metazoa > Chordata > Mammalia > Primates > Cercopithecidae > Mandrillus > Mandrillus leucophaeus. Next base: position 272,629 of record NW_012100544.1, on the reverse strand, counting down.
ATCATCATTACTTTCTTTTCTTGTCCTCACTACAACACACATGCCCATCTCAAATTAGTTCCATTGTTACTTAGGTAATAATATTTTAGGGTGTCTTTACTTCAGAAAGAATGATGTATTTAGCAAATGTTATAGATATAGGAGGTTTTAAGTGGGACTAAATGCAGCAATTAATGCTAATGAGTCTGCTGTTAGCATGTAATATTCTTGGTGTTATAATCATGCATCACCGAATGTGAAGCCTCAGTTTGTGCAACAGATGCCGATCTTAATGGCTATATTCTCTTCCCATGGATAAGCTAGCTTTAGTTAAATGTACCATTAAGAATAACCATTTAAAATGTTAATGAAAACAGTGATTATAACCACCAAGTTTTTTTTCTTTTTTTTAACTTCTGGCTCTCTCACTTTTTATTTTCAAAAGGACTTTGGGAAGGTGAGAAACTTATTGCCTATGTATGTTATTTTAAATAGGGAAAGCCGATACAGTTTCTGTTCACAGCAGCCCTGAGGCTGCATGCCTATGTTATTAACACCAAATGTACTTGGAGACTAACTCTCCTTTGTTCTCATTTGTCATTTCTTCTAAATATTCATTTAGGATGTAAGATAGAATTGGGTAAGTAGGATCCTTGGCAGTCCAACTAGTTGGTAAACAAATATTTTGTCTTCCTGAAAGTATCATTATACTACCACAAATTAAGACTGAAAAGGGAAAAAACACCAGGATGTTGATATTGAAGAATAAATACTTTATCTTTTCAGAACAACAATAAAAAGGCTGGATTAGGCTTTATCGCTGGAAAATGGAGTTTGTGAAACAAAGAAGTAATAGATGCATAGCAAGAGCTCTGTCTCTTTCCACATTGTGTCACTGGTTATAACCTGAGAGAGATTCTCCAAGTCTTAGAGCATGGATATGCAGTGAGAGTGAGGTTTAGGTAGAGAAGCCTTTGTGTGTTGGGAATGCCATACATATTGAATGCATATGACCCGTGTCTCCCTTTGACTCACTTCTTGGCTGGGCCACATGACTCATTAGGCCTGGTAGGTTCAGGGCAGTGTAGCAGGTGGGGAAGGGCTAAGTGAAGAGGGGCTGACTAGACCTGGGGAGCGTGTTTATAATGAGCTTTTTCAAATGTACAACTCAACTCCCTTGCACCTAGGAAGTGTCTTCATTCAGAAGGAGTTCTCAGTTCTTTCCCTGGGGAGTTGTCTTCATTCTGGGAGTTTTATTTGTTTTGTTTTCCTTTGAGAATTGGCCCAAATATTAATATATCTGGGTAAATCAATGCTACTTCAAGGCTCCGTAATCTCATGATTGTTAATGTAGAGCCTCGGGGTTTATATATTAAGAATAATAAGTGCAGGTTGAGTTAACTGTCTAAGAGCCAGAAAATAGAGAGGAATGTTTAGAGTCCAAGGGTTAATACGATAAAGATTTCTGAATGAGGTCTGTGGTTGCAGCAGCTGAGGTAGTGCTGTATCACTTATTTTTCAGTGACAATTGCCTGGAAGCTTCTGATGACTCTTACTTAGGGCTGCCCAGGGTTGGAACTGCACTATTTCTCTTAACCTGACCAGCATCCTCTCCCACTTCCTGAGTTTCTGATCAAGGTCCATCTCTGATGTTTGTTCCGACTAGTAGACACATCTTTTTTTGGGCAGGCAGAACCTGAGACAGAGGTTTCTTTGTTTGTTTGTTTGTTTTTGCAATAGGGGGTCTTTGCTGTAAGATTAATTTCTAATTTGATCTAGGAAACCAGGCAGGGGCAGGGTGAGCAGGTAAAATGATAAGGATAGTAAGTAAAGATAACAAGGCTAAGTCAAATTGTTTTACTTCCTGTGATGGTTAATACTGAGTGTCAACTTGATTGGATTGAAAGATACAAAGTGTTGATCCTGGGTGTGTCTGTGAGGGTGTTGCCAAAGGAGATTAACATTTGAGTCAGTGGACTGGGGAAGGCAGACCCGCCCTTTATCTGGGTGGGCACAATCTAATCAGCTGCCAGTGCAGCTGAATATAAGCAGGCAGAAAAATGTGAAAAGAGAGACTAGTCTAGCCTCCCAGGCTACATCTTTCTCCCGTGCTGGATGCTTCCTGACCTTGAACATCAGACTCCAAGTTCTTCAGGTTTGGAACTTGGACTGGCTTTCCTTGCTCTTCAGCCTGCAGATGGCCTATTGTGGGACCTTGTGATCGTGTGAGTTAATAATAAACTTCCTTGTTTTAAAAGCACATGGCAAATCAGTAGCACCTTACATTCTGTGGTAGCACCTGAGAATGGCTGGGTTTGTAAAAGGTGAGTTAGAAGATGTCCCTCAATGAACGTTCTCAGACACAGTCCCCAGTGCTCACCATAGATCCTCAACAGTTTGAAATCTATTGACCAGGACATAGCTTTGACTGATAAAAGGATATCCCAACTGGCCAGTAGCCAGTCTGGAGAACAGTAGAGAATAATTTAGAAAGGAAAGTGAAGAGAAATTCATTTCCTCTTCATACCAACAAACAGTAAGACTTCAGTCTTGGGCTTACAGGCAACCATATTCTCCACGTTTGTGTAATAATTTTCTTTTTAGCAGGTGAGGGAGAGATACACTTTTTGTTTCATAGATTTGGATTCAGGTATCCTCTACAGCTATGGTGAGGTTACAGTGATTGATGATAGAAGAGAATTTCAGGTATAGTGGGTTGGTGTAGTTGGTTGAATTGGATACAACTTAATTCTATATTGACAAATATTTGAAAACTTTTTCCTTTAGAATCACAGACCCACTTTCTTTTGAGCTCTCACATGCTCATTTAGGCATACTTTAAAATAGATGGATGTAAAGGGAGTATAAAATGGAAGCAGAGCAGAAAGAATTTCTTCTGAGGCACTAATGATAGCAAAGCCTCAAGGTTGTGTTGACTTTGTAACCCTGAAGCTTCTGTGGCTTAAGAGAAATAAAATCTCAGGCCATCTTGGAAAACTTAGAGACTCCAAGTAATTTTTTTATAGATTGGTAATGTAAGGTATTGTAGCAGGACGAGCTGCAGATAAGAACCCCTCAGACACCGAATTGTAGAAGGAAAGGGCTTTATTCAGCTGGCAGCATCGGCAGACTCATGTCTCCAAAAACCAAGCTCCCCGAGTGAGCAATTCCTGTTTCTTTTAAGGACTTAAAACTCTAAGGGGGTCTGTGTGAGAGGGTTGTGATCAATTGAGCAAGCAGGCGGTACGTGACTGGAGGCTGCATGCACCTGCACCGGTAATTAGAACGGAACAGAACAGGACAGGGATTTTCACAGTGCTTTTCTATACAATGTCTTTAATCTATAGATTGCATAACCGATTAGGCCAAGGGTGGATCTTTAACTACTAGGCCCAGGGTATGGCGCCGGGCGGTCTGCCTGTCTGCCTTTCATTTCTGCCTTTTAGTTTTTGCTTCTTTTTTTCTTTGGAGGCAGAAATTGGGCATAAGACAATATGAGGGGTGGTCTCCTCCCTTAGTATATGATAAAGAATGGCTGACTTTTGTCCTCAGGTCTTGGGAGATAAGCTGTAATTCCCAAGGATTTTCCAAGTAAAAGTTCTTTTTTTCATTATTCATGTTGAGCTCCTTGGATCACACCTAATAGCGTGTGCCAATAAGATGACTCAGGGTGGGCCGGCCATGGTGGCTCATGCCTATAATCCCAGCACTTTGGGAGGCCGAGGCAGGTGGATCACGAGGTCAGGAGATGGAGACCATCTTGGCCAACATGGTAAAACCTCCTTCTCTACTAAAGTACAAAAAATTAGCCAGGAGTGGTGGCATGTGCCTGTAATCCCAGCTACTCAGGAGGCTGAGGCAGGGGAATTGCTTGAACCTGGGAGGCAGAGGTTGCAGTGAGCTGAGATCA
>NW_012100544.1:264945-266930 GCF_000951045.1 Mandrillus leucophaeus | reverse complement strand
CCCAGGGAAAAAAATCCACCCAATAAACAAAAATGAAAATCCTTGAATAAGAAAAAAACCCAAACAAAAAATGGCCATGTGTTTGTTCTGATCTTCAAGGGAAGATCAGTTCATGTCTACAGGGCTGAAAAAAGGAATATATTTATATATATATTTATATGTATATAACACTGTTAATAAGGAGAATTCTAACCAAGAGCAGGATTTATACACCCTTCAGTAGAGCAGTGATAAGGAAGGTGGGGAGCGTTGGGAGATGGGGGAGGGAGTTGGAAGTGTTCTCCTTTGCTTCTCTCCCCCTGAATTTCTTCCCTTTGACCTCCCCACTCCAAGTAAATACTTAGGGAGCAGAACTTGGCCACAGTTCACCAGGATGAACAATTTCCATTCTCTGGTGAAGAGCAAATACCTAGGGAAGTGGGTTCAAAAGAGGCTCCTGGTAGCTTGGGATTGCTGCAGCGTGCCATGAAGCTAGGACTTCCGTGGGTTTTCTTCACTTGCAGGAAGCATATTTGTACTGTGCCTGGCTTTACATAGGGAGGGCTTGTGCAGAGAAGAATGTGGCTGTAGAAGTAGATCCAGGAGCACTGCCCAAAAAGAGGTACTTCTGAAACGACTATGAAAACAGGGAGTTTTCCCATGGACAGGTCATTCTCCCACTTAGAGAGAGCTTCATAAGTACTGTAAGCATGTCATATATCCTTACCTACACAAAGTGATGTGATGCTGGGAAGTGATGAACGAACCCTACTCTTTAGTGCCTCGAAACTCCAATGCCTTCTGTTCTTTCAGACAATAAAATCAAAGGACAACTTTGGATAGATGCTAACGTGAGCCTCTAGGACAGCTTGGGACAAGAGGATCTGTGCTCAAATGCATCCAGAACATGGCACAAGAAAATCATTCCTTATTAATTGCTTGAGAAATCATCCTTTCTGCTTACCCTCTTCTCAGAGAACCTAACTTTCACATTTGGTTTTGGCCTTCACAACAATTCATACTGTCTTCAACTCTGTAACCTCCTAAATTGTGTTTATTTTTGTTTTATTTTCAGCTTGTCTTCTTTAAATAGAATTGACTTGTACTTTTTGAAAACAGTACTTGTTTTCTCTCCATCTATTTGCTTTATTTCATAGCCTATAATTCAAGCTTTGGGAAACTTATCCCATGAGAAATTCCTTCCAAAACAAAATGTATTGTCTTGCCCATTTCTCACAGATCAGCCTTTGAACCTGCCTGGGACCACATGCTTACCGCCATCAGCACAAGCAAAGAGTTTCCAAGGACACACATTTACTGTAATGAGGTACTTGGCCCAGGATGAGAGAAAACTAATGTTTCCTTTCTTATGCACAACGTCCTCATTTGTTACATGCATAATACCCAGTCTGGCTATTTTCCTTCCTATGAAAGATTATTAGAATATAGTTCCACATTTAGGTTTTACAATATTATAAACAAGGAAACAACCCCAGCTATGTCAGTGTCCTTAGTGTAATTTGAATGTGTCCCTTCTCTACACTGCTATGAAGTTTTGATCAGAAGAAATTTACAGACCCAGTCCAGAGTCCCTGTATTCTATCAGTTTTGGGTTTAGAAATGAAGACAGTAGAATGATAGTTCTGAGAAATGATGAGAATACAGAGACCAAACGAGAGATAACAAACAGCTGCTGTTTACAAACAGTGCTGGGCACAGCACTGAGTGAATATTAAATTCTTATTCAGAATAAAGGTTAGAGTTGAAAGAGATTTTAGAGAGGTCAACCAAATCCCTCACTTTCAGGATGAGAAAACCAAGACTCAGGAAGGTTAAATGACTTGCCAATGTCTCACAGCTTTATTTGTGGCCGAACTTGGGGTTTGAACCCAATTCTCCTGACTCCCAATTCAATACACCTTCTACCCCCCTTTAAGTTGTCATTTATCTTAGATGATGAGGAAGCAGGACCAAGAAGACACTTGGGAGTTGATACAACAGACACA
>NW_012100544.1:261201-262675 GCF_000951045.1 Mandrillus leucophaeus | reverse complement strand
TACAAAAAATTAGCCAGGAGTGGTGGCATGTGCCTGTAATCCCAGCTACTCAGGAGGCTGAGGCAGGGGAATTGCTTGAACCTGGGAGGCAGAGGTTGCAGTGAGCTGAGATCATGCCACTGCATTCCAGCCTGGCGACGGAGCAAGACTCTATCTAAATAAAATAAAATAAAATAAAATAAATAAAATGACTCAGGGTGGGCCCCTAGATAGTTTATACTAACTCAATGACTCAGGACAGTGGCTGCACATATTAGAAAGACCACCCGTGTAACTCAGTACTGAGGCATTGAATCACATGATATCAGCCTGACCTCTGGGCAGGGGAGGAGACTTGGACATTCAATCAATCATGCCTAGGTAATGAAATCTAGAATCAAAAACAAAAAGTCTAGATGCATGGTTGGTGATACTGTTTGTTGTCACTTATTAGTGTGCTAGAAGGTTAGTACTTCTTCAGTCCACAGGAAGAGGACAATAGAAACTCCCCCACACTTGGGACTCTCTCAGACCTTACCCTATGTGCCTCTCCCTTTGACCGGTTCTGATTTGTATTCTTTGCTATAGTAAGATTGAAATCCTAAGTATAATTCCCTTAGTTCTGTGAGTCATTCTAGCAAATTATTGAATTTAAAGGGTAGTAAGAACCCTGGATTTGAAATGATAGAAATGAGAGTGGTTTAAGAACCCCAACCTTGCAGCTGAGGTTTGAAGTGAGAATAGTCTTTGAAGTGAGGCTGTGTCTTTAACTTTGAGTTTGAAAAACTCATTGCAGAAGAACATTTTTAGAGTTTTTTGTTTTTTTTGTTTTTGTTTTTTCTTTAATAAAATTCAAAATGTGGAGAGATTGGGCCCTTCATCTGTTTCTTTTGGCCAGAGGGGTCTAGGAATTTTGTTTCTGTTTGAGATCCTTTTCCCATTATTGAAACCCATCATGAGTGCTCATTCTTCCATTCTATCCCCCAGCCACCCCAACTTGGGATTCATTCTCATAGAGGTGTTTCAAATCCACTTTGACTCCTAAGAGTAGAACTTCAGATGCTCCCAGTGACTTCTGATGTATGATTAGCCAACCTCACCTCTTTGGATGATAGATTGCTTATTTCTCATTTTTTTGTGTGTGTGTCCTGTGTAATGCAATAGGGATTCTATAGAGATTCAGGAAACATTTCGTGAAGATAATAGCTCTCAGCAGTAAAGAAAACAACCTGCATTTTTGTAAGTAGAAATAATAGGTGGCTGTAGAAGGTACCTTAGTTCCTTCTACTGCTATAGGTAGCATCTCATTAAAACTAACCCTTAAAAATAACCACTACTATGGAGACTTTAAAGAAACAGTGTATTTTCTAACGTTTTTGGTATCATAACCCAAGGTCGCAGTCAAGTCTAACAAACGTAAGTGTCTTAATACTTTATTTATAGCATTTCAGTGGTAATTTATACTTATTTCTTTTCGTCCCTTAAGGGGGGGGGG
>NW_012100544.1:244601-258496 GCF_000951045.1 Mandrillus leucophaeus | reverse complement strand
CAGGCACTTCAAAAAGACTCCAAGAGAACATGCCTGAGAGAGATAACTCCCAATTAAAAATGATTCAGTCCCTCATTTGCAATATTCAGGATAAATATGTGGAAACATTAGGCTACCAGATAAAGTAAAGGTAGTTACTTCCTAGGGTGACTCAGCAAGATATTTCTCGAGGATATCACATTTTTTATATCGCACAATTTCTTAGAATCCAGATGGCAAGCTGTCTCACTGCTTTCGTTGAATGGAAAATAAAAACTGAGTAATATTTTGCTCATCAAGGTTTAGGTCACTTCCTTGGAGCTATTTCAATAAGACATCTTAGATGGTGAGAAAGGATTAAAAAAGAAGATATCTGGGAGTGGATACAGCAGGCACATAGCCCTTAAAACCCGTCCCTCTCTTTTTCCCTTTATTTCCTTTGCTTTGGGGTCGGGTGAGACAACTACAGCAACAGTTGGGACAATCTCCACTTAGATCCTGAAAGACCAGAGAGGTGACTTGAGCAGGATATAAACCTTCAACTCTTCCTGTGGGTCTGCTTCCTTTTCTAAGGCAACCTCGTATTTGGAGCTTTAGTCATAATTCTTCCCATTCTGAACTGTGAAACATTTCGGTTTTTGTTTATTTTTATTTGATTTTTTTTTTTCCTTAAGAATCATAGGATTAGCAGTAGTTGGGCACTGCATGAAAAATGAAGTTTACATAGTTTATATTATGTACATAAACTAGTGATTTACATTGATTTACACATGATTGGTGCCTAATTTATTAATCAGCACGCAGTATGTAAATGTGCTGAAAAGAAATCAAGGTTTAAAATAAGTTTTCCATAATATTCATAAACATTTTCGCTGGTGTAAATGTTAAACCTAAACCCAACGTTAACACCAGCTTCCTTGCCAAGAGAAAAGTGATGTACATTGCTGGGTGAAAACAAATTGTTTCCTAAATTTTGGTTGGCGACATTTGAACAGCATAGCTACATGCAAATGAGAATAGTTTACTTCTTTTCTGCTAGTATGCACATAAATGTAAACTCCATTTTGCATTTAGTGAGATGTTTACAGATATTATGCCAACCATGATGGAAAATTTACATCACTGAGGCAAATGCAGTCTTTGGAGAAGAAATATTCTAAACATTTAAGCAAGGGAGGAGGCTTCCTAAACTGCACTTTTGTTTCTTAATTCAGGGTCTTATCTCACCATTTTTGTGGTATGTTTCACATTTGTCTTCAAAATATTAATAGTTTATGTAGGTCAGATATAGCATTGTACTTTCATTTCTCTTAAAAAATGATACTGGTAACCAAGACTAAATGCAGGCTAAAAGTTTATGAGGATGAAAAGAAAAATGAGGACATGGTTAATCCCGTTATACATGTTTGATAAGCAAATTTCTTTTTGGCAAATAATTACAAAATGGAAAAAGTGGGGTTCTATGTCTTTCTACATGAGCATAGATTTTTTTTTTCTAAACAACCAAATTCAGTACTTTTCTTCCTTTTAAGTTCAAAACATTATTCTTAATTTGTCTTATAATACACACATTATTGTAAATATAGCATCTATAAAGATAAGACAAAAAAAATACACACACATATGTATTATTGTTTTCCACAAATAATTCGAGCCCTGCAAAGAACAAAATGAAAAATTCAGGGAGACTAGCCAATAGAAACAGTGAAACCACAACCAACTCAGGGATGGAATCTGTGACTCTGGAGGATTCAAGAAGCTCAAAACTTGGTAAAGTAATAACTCAAATAATTTCATGCTGAGGAGTTTAGCTTTTGTGTGCAAAGGAGGTAAGTCCATTTTTGAAGGAGAAACAGATTTTTGTTTGGTCCTCCAAGAACGTGAAAATCACGAGTACTTTTACAAGGTCTCTATGAATAGTCCCAGTAGTCTGACTACGTAGTAAAAAAATGCCCATGGCAAGCGAGAAGTCTGTCTGACTTGGAAGAGAAGGCAAAGGTCAATGGGGCAGTCCTTCCTGACAGAAAACACATATGGTTTTCTATAAGCCTTAGTTCTTTTAAGACAGGGGAATTTTATGTCTCAAAACAAGCAAGACTTTTTATCCAACAAGGCAAAACCTTTGCTCAACAATTGCACAGAGCATGATTACAATCCTGCTGTTGTAAAACCCTGGATAGTTCTCGTTCTTCAGGAAGCGCCCTGGGTCAAAGTCATTTCTGTTTTTGTCAACTGAAAGTTGGGTCTAAGGATTTTGTTTTACGAATGGTGGAGTTTTACTTTGTATACAAAGGATATTAAATATATTAGCCACTCAGATTGATGAATTTCACTCCTCTCAGTATATTATTTCCAACCAGTTGGTGCTTTTCAGTGCAGGGTTTCAAGCTTTGATTACCAAGGGACAAGATTCTTGAAGGAATTTATTCCAATATGATTAACTAAATTCCAAGAAGTCTTACGTTGAGACTCAGTGATTTCTTGGTGTCAGTCTTCTGGCCCTACCTTTTCCTGAACTTTCTCTAAACTATATTTTTCTCCGTTGTTCATATTGCTCAGGGAACACTTTCAATTCTATGAGATTTCTGGGGACAATGTTTTCTCTGAAACAGGAGCCAGAAGCAAATTTTAAAAATTCCCAGATCCTGCTAGAGATATAGGCAAACACCACATTTAAATATTTGTTTAGTTATGTTTAATATATGGTTCATTATATTAAAACCGAGGGAACAAATGGTGCTGACATGGCAGAGACATTTATTTCAATGGAGAAGTTCCTCTCATGAAACCAAGACCTTGTTCTCACGATAAAGTGGAGACAATAAGAAAGCCAGGTATATAATTAAGGCCTGTGACATGCCATGGGGATCTGTTCCTGAAGCTAATACTAACATCCAACTTCTAACAACATCCAACTTAACTCTTCTACTTTTCTCTTCCTGTATATCTTTAAATTAGCATGCACTTTTCTAAAGCCACACACTTAAGCGTGTGACTGCCTCTTCAATTTATGGGGAATGCTTATTATTAAAGATGATACCCTTTATTCTTGAACTAAGAAGACCAAACTGTTAAGAGAAATACCTGATTGTCAATAAATTGATGCTGCATAGGAATATGGCTCACCTTCCCTATATTTTACTAGCTACCTTCTTGGTTGAGAATTTGTTTTCTCCCCTATGTCAGAATCTGCTATAAACACTCTTAACTATCCCCAAGCTGAATTTTTCCTTGTTTCAAGTCTAAACTGCCAAATCATGAAAGAAGGCTGTGATAAGCTTCTAAAACAAACAATACAATCCCTTAGAAGAAATTAACAATGCTACTTAGATCTTTCTCCCTCCTTCCTTCCTTTTTCCTCCCTCCCTCCCTCCCTCCCTCCTTCCCTCCCTCCCTTCTTTCTTTCCTTCCTTCCTTCCTTCCTTCCTTCTTTTCCAGTTACAAAGTTTCTCATTTTATATCATGTAACAGCTATTTACAAGGTTCCAACTTAACGACAAACCATATTTGGCTCTACAAGATTACATTCAAATATAATCTCAAAATAATCCTCTGTCCTCTCATGAACTGAACCACTTTCAATGCCTACTATTGTGTGAGAGCAAGGGTTGCTTTTCTGACAAAGATATCTACATGCAGAGAGCCAGCTCTCTCTGCAAGACATTTCCTAAGAAATCCTTCTGGTGATGTGGTAACACCAAGCTTTGTGGTACTCATAAAATTCCTGTCCAAATTTATTACAAGTTGCCCAGCAATTTTGGTTAAGGACCTAGATCACATTTCAGTGTTAATGTCAAGATGACTCTTACAGATATAAATTTAAATAGATCAGGGAAGGTGAATATCATGCAATTTTTAGCACCCTGGCATAGGATAACAGTGGACCACCATGAACAGTGGTGCTGCAAACACCATCAGTGAAACAGAACAGGGATTATGCAGGCAACCAAATAAAATGTTAACCTAGAACACTGGGAAAAACATCTGCAGAGGAGCATAAGGAGTGGACTGCTTTTCATTATGGCCAATGCTCTGTATTAGAGCTCTGACAGTATCTCCAGAATACGGTAGGAGCCTGGGCATCTGTTGACTTTTTCTGCCTTGCTCACTTTCACTGTGTTTTATCTGAAATAGGAAACAATCTCTGCTCAGGTGAATTCATGGGACAAATGTTATTTGAAGATTAGGGAGGAGGTAAAACAGGGCTGCTTAGGATCTCCAAGTGGTTCATCATTCCTCCACTGGGAGTTGACACTTGGAGACCTTCCTGTTTCTGGGGATTTACTCAACACATGCTGCTCATTTTCACAGCAGAGCAGGGCCCACCCTGTTAAAAGCCAGGAAATATATGAATCCCTCAGACTCATGAAACGAGAGTAAAATCTGAAATTTTCCCTCCTAGGGCAGCTCATCCATGTCATAATTCCTTATATTGTTTGCTTACCCCATCGATAGTAGGCACTTTCATTTACAGTGATATTCTGAGTGACTCCCCACTCGGTTCTGATGATGGGACTAGGAGGAATATGGGGTCCTCCCCTTGGAAGGGGCACAGCTTGGTTTGAATACACACTGATGCCATGTGACAGCCATGGATGAGAGGAGGACTCTGCTCCTTGCCTCTTTCCCCGCCATCTCCCCCAGCAACTTGTTACAGCCGCATCTCACAATTACAATGCAGGACAGTATCTACAGCACAATGAGTCTATGTACACATGGACCATTCCCTTGGCATGCTTTAGAGAGAGACACACACACACGCTCACACACATGTACACCCACATGAGAGCGAAAGACTTGAGCACACACGCACAGTGGAGAAAATTAAAATGACACTTCCTAGCATTTGCGGCATGACTAGTGCTCCGGGGAGGGAGTGGGGGTGAGGAGAGGTGAGGGAGGAAAGGTGGGTAAAAAGGGAGTATCTAGGGTGGGTGTGGGGGAGATAGAACACACTGGAGGGAGAGGGGATATCTCTAAAGTTGGAGAGATAGTGGAGGAAGGAAAGCCAGAGAAAGGCTCAACATAAGATTCCATTGATAGTCTGAAGTGGCTACAAGTCAGCTCAAATGAAAAACAGAATTAAAAGGTTATGGAAATATAAACACCAAAGGCAAGACCTTATTTTTTTCCCCACAGATGAAAAAAGATGAAGGAAGGAAGGATAAAGTGTGTGTTGGGGGCTTAATATCCATCTGGTTCTTCTCTTATTTTTACAGCATCTGGATGTCCTTAGTGTAGTGTAGTCTTTACACAGCATACATTTGCTTAGTAGATATAAACATATCCTGGTAGAACCTTCTCCATCCTGAATGATACATAAATTTTTAATGATGGACTGTAAAATTATTTTAAATGTTGCATTTTCTTCTTCATTTTCTTATTTCCCCCTTCATGTATAAACACACAAAGTTGTGAAATAAACGGTCTCCCCTCATCTCTCTCTCTCTCTCTGTGTCTCTCTCTCTCTCTCTCTGTATTCTGTGTGACGCATTTTTGTGTGTTTTTTAAATTATTTTTAAATTTTTATTCTATTAACATTTGCTGAGAAGGCAGAGCAGAGATGCTGCCAGCAGCCACAGTGGTACGGCCAGACTGATGGATCCATTTATTCCTCTCACCGACCCAGGTCCTGCAGAGCAAAAAAGGAGAGAGAGAGAAAGAGAATGAGTTACATGGGCCCACTCTGTGTTACAGCTGACTGCTGACGGAATCAGAGGTAAGACCTAGCCGGGTACTAGCGTCTCAAAGTAACTGACTTACGTGCAGCCCAAGAAAGGCTCAAAACCTTCCTAAATCCTTCTCCTCCTCAGGCTACAAGTATCCTAAGGGGCATCATTGGCTGAAACATTTCTAAATACAAAATGCTCTTGCCAGATAAGTCGTTCAACTGGCTATCACTAATGTGTCTCATGGTGCAGCAGGCTCCGGTTCACCCAGCCTCCTCCTGTTGGCCCTGCCCTCAGTAGTCCTCTGGTGCCAGCACTCATTAAGGTTCTAAGCATTGGTAAGGGTCCTTCAGCAGTCACACATGGGTCTTCTGGCCAATTCATCACAGCATCTCCACCAATAAAGCATGGAACCAAACCATGACTCCCTCTGTCCCCGGGGAGAGGCAGCCATCACTTATTTGCTAATGGGGAGGGGAACTGTTTTAAAGTAATGCTTATGGCGAGATGGTACCTTAGCAAGGGATAAAATAAGTCAATACATCTTAAAATCTTAAGAGGCAGCAAAGGATCACCTCCTCCAAACTCTTCATTTGTCACTTTAAAAATCAAAAACAAAAACAAAGACGATAACAACAACAACAAAAATAAACAAACACACCTAGAGAGGTTGAGAGGCAAGTCCCAACCATGAGCAGAACTGAGATTTGAACTCACCCAGATTAACCTGGAATGGCAATCCATGTTTCCTGCTGCCATCTAAGTCTTCCCAATGTGGACACAATTTGGGGGATGTGGGTGTGGGTCTGAGAGGGGAAATAGGATGGATAGGCAGCTGGAGAAGGGGCTTGTGTGTTCATAAAAGAGAGGATTGGGGAGGAGGCAATCAGTGGTCTGGCAGAAGAGCTTATCATCTGTGCTTTGCTTGTTCCACTTTTCTCCTTTTGTATAGTTCTGCTCATACTCCATTAAAGCAAAAAAAATAGTATTTTTCACTACAGGGACTTTTGGATTTAAGACTACATACTTAAACAATGATGTTCAAAAGAGAAACTTGTGTGACTGTAATTGTCAGTCACTTTAAAATTTTGAGGGTGCATATGCAGATGGATTATGTGTGAGTGAGTGTGTGTGTGTGTGTGAGAAACTATGATGGTTTGCAGGTATGATGGAAGCATCCCCTGGTACGTGAATTTTTCCAAAACTGTTTACAAACATACCCAATCGGAGATAGGATAACAGGGAAAAATGCCAAATTCCATGGTCTCCTAATCTATGCTTTATGTAAATAATAAAAGTAACAACAACAATAAAAACAAAACCACAAACACTTATACAGCACTTACAACACGATTTTGTCACACCTGCCCTATAAATATAAGCACACAACCATGCTATAAGGTGGATACTATGATGAAACCTGTTTTACGGTGAAATGATCGAGGCACAGGGAGGTTGGATCCACTGTACAAGTTTACACAACTTGCAAGTAGAGGAACTGGGTTTTTTTTTTTTTTTTTGAGACGGAGTCTCGCTCTGTCGCCCAGGCTGGAGTACAGTGGCCGGATCTCAGCTCACTGCAAGCTCCGCCTCCCGGGTTCACGCCATTCTCCGGCCTCAGCCTCCCGAGTAGCTGGGACTACAGGCGCCCGCCACCTCGCCCGGCTAGTTTTTTGTATTTTTTAGTAGAGACGGGGTTTCACCGTGTTAGCCAGGATGGTCTCGATCTCCTGACCTCGTGATCCGCCCGTCTCGGCCTCCCAAAGTGATGGGATTACAGGCTTGAGCCACCGCGCCCGGCCGGAACTGGGGTTTTTACCCAGGTATCTAGCTCCAGAGTCTTTGCCTGTCACTACTACACAGTAAAGGGGTACCTGTAAGTCTTCTGTCAACATTCAGCAAATTAAACTTGGGTTTGATTAAAATGGCCAGCACAAACAAAAACAAGGAGACAACTATTATCGTTGCAAAGAAGATTTTTGATAGGAGGGTTTTGACTGGAATACCTTCTTGAGAATATTAAAAACATCACCTAATATAAAAATATGAACATATACAAACTTTGATCAGCATACAGTATAAAATGAGCTTTATTACGTGTAAATCTATGGAAACACAGAATAGAGATTCGATGAATTAATTATCTAATTTTCTGAATTGTTATAGGATCATATTAACAAAAGACACCTTAGCTACCTTCAGGTTCATGCATTTATTTCATGAGGAATTAAGTTCAATGAGATGCTGTATCTTGCATGAAAGCACCCGATTAGTAATTGTTGCCCGGGGCTTCATTCAAGTGTCTTAAGTCAGCTCAAGGCCTTTCCTAATCTACTTCTATGTCTCCTGCTCCCACCCTTTTTGGACTTTTGGGACCTTCAAGCTTTCTTAGTGGCAACTTCCCCCAGGGCTTTTGGGCTGGTAGGAATGTTACTTTCCTAACCTTTTAGTCTCTCTATGTACACTAGATGGCAAGAGCTCCTTGGCAGGTTTGGTTGTATTTGTGTATTGATGAGGTTTTCAAAACAGAGAAAAACTACACAAAAATTAAAGCCATAGAGGGTTAGGCAAAAAATACTTGTGTTTGCACCAGAGATAGTGTAAAACAAGAGGTTTTCAGAAAGAGTCCAGTTCTGCTGATTGCCTTAATCTCATTTTTGGTGCAAGGACAGGCTAGATTATCTTGTAGACATCCTGGAGCTGAGTGATATCTTGGCAAGGTTAAGACTAATCTTATCATTTATTTGACGGTGGTAAGTATTCTAGAAAGCCAAAATTCCATTATTGAAAAATATATTACAGAATAAATGAACCTAGATAAACACATTCACATATAACATTCTTGATAATACATGTATACATACACATACAAAGTATATATGTTATATACTTATATATACACATGATATGCACACATATTATTGATCTTTTACAAATAATTCAGAATTAACTGCTATTTTCACATGCTATTCTACGTTATAATGGGGAATCCCAGTATAACTATGTTAATAATCTTTAATTTTATCTTTTATAATATTATTATATACAGTCATGTGCTACATTATATTTCAGTCAAAGATGAATCATGTATACAAAGCCTATAAAGTTATAGCACTGCATTTTTACTATACCTTTGCTATGTCTAGATAAGTTTATATACACAAATACTTACCATTGCCCATAGTATTCGCTATAGTAACATGCTTACACATTTTTAGCCTGGGAGTAGGCTATACCATATATACTAGGTGTGTAGTAAGCTATACCATCAAGGTTTGTGTAAGTATATTCTGTGACGCTCACAAGAATGAATTCACATAATACTGCATTTCTCAGAATGTATCCCAGTCATTAAGTGATGTACAAGTATATTTGAAACTTACTTTGTGCATCAGTTAAAGATATCTTCATCTCTATCAATTATTATTTATTAAGTGCTCTCATATAGCTATTCAGTCTACTTATATGACTTACTCCTTTCATAATTGGGTTTGAGAGTAAATAAATAGGCTTAAAAATACAAGGGTAAATGGGTGGTAGTTGGGAAATCATCACAAGTGTGTATGCAATTATAGATATATGTGACTGCATAGGAGACTACTTCAGTTATGGCTATTTCAGGGAAGAATAATCAGCAAAATCATTAATTATGTTTTACTTCAGAGTTATGAAATTTCTGCTTATTTGTGGAAATGCAAATGATAAATCTTATTTCCCACACCAGATGGCCAAGCTCAGCAAGTGCTTTCATATACTGACAGATAAAATGAAAGCAAGAGTCTGCAAACATAAATTAGCCTTAAGAATAGATGGGCAAATAGAACCACAATTCAAAAATTTGCGACGTGTTTTTCATATAACAGACAAAAATCATATTTTAGTCTCTAACCACATTGTATATGCGTGTTAT
Source organism: Mandrillus leucophaeus (assembly GCF_000951045.1). Lineage (NCBI taxonomy): Eukaryota > Metazoa > Chordata > Mammalia > Primates > Cercopithecidae > Mandrillus > Mandrillus leucophaeus. The sequence continues at coordinate 248,938 of NW_012100544.1, read as the reverse complement.
ATATGTGCACACCCACTAATATATGTGGTATCTGGTAAACAGTTAGTAAATTGCATTATTACTAATCCAAATGCAGAAGTTTGGATTACAGAAAGAGATGAAATACCAACCTGAGTCAAAGGCATTGATTTGTGAATTGGGTCAAGGTTTTAAATGTTGACTTTAAGGAGCAAAATTCAGCTGCAGCAGGACTGCAAATCGTAAGTCAACATGCCAGGTCAAGGTTCTCGACCCCAAGGTGGATTAAGTGAGATTCTGTGTCCAGGTGAACGCTGGACTGCACTTTCCCATAACAATGAAGGGGAATTTGTGATTAAGGGCGAGATTGATAAAACATTCCGAAATTGAGGGATATGAGAATTTTTCGGCAAGTCTCTAGACTATACATTTCATTCAGGATCTGGAGCCAATTGATTTGTCTTTCAGTAACATCTCAAGGAAAGGACCAGATGATTTTTCAACACCTATTTAAGAAAGCGTATGCTTAGAGACACTTTGTAATTCAAATCTGGTCAACAGTTTTCTGTTGCTCCTCCTGAGAGCCCATTTCTTGGATGTAGGACTAAATTCATTCAAAGGGGTTGTTAATTATGCTCTCAGTGATCCTTGGGTATTCCTTTCAGCCACTAAGAAATCATAGATAAATCATAATTTTATTCCAGTTCGTAGTTCAGCCATACGAGAAAAAAAAGCTAGAGGAGTTAAAGTTTGAATTCTCTCAGAATTATTAAGGGCTGATTGAGTGACTGAAAATAGAACAAAATTCTAAACAATTTGTAAAACACTTGTTTAACAAAGGAGAACACGAATCTACAAAGTCTCCTATGAATCTGCCTCCCGTAACATCTAGCGCAGCCGACTAAGGCATGCTCGCATCCTGGGAAGACATATTTAAAAGGAAGCCTGATAAAATTGACTTTGGTGCCACCTACTGTCCATTTTCTGCCAGTACAGCTTCCTCTGGGTGAATGAGGATTAAAGCTCAGACTGCAGCAAATTAGAGGAGAGGAAATACGGTAGTCCTCCCTTAACAGTGGCTTTGTTTTCTGCCGTTTCACTTACCTGAGGTACATACAGTATAATAAGATATTCAGAGAGACGGAGAAAGAGAGAGATAACGTTCACATAACTTTTATTACAGTATATTGTTAGAATTGTTTTATTATTATTGTAGTTAATCCCTTACTGGGCCTAATTTATAAATTAAACTTCATCATAGATATGTATATAAAAACACATAGTGTGTATAGGTAGGGTTCTGTACTATCTGCAGTTTCAGATATCCACTGGGGTCCTGAGGCCATATCCCCTGCGGATAAGGGGGAACTACTATGTCGATGTTTTCTTTGAGTAATGGGTCTTAAAATCAATACAATGTGAGCTCTTACTACATTTTCTTTAGCTCTTTATGCATTTTCTCTACTCTCTATAAAGTGAGATTTTGGGTAACACTCTCACAGTAAAGTCAGAATCATCACATCTTTTTCATCAACACAGCAGCAAGTATTTTGGCATACAATTTTTTAAAATTTTAGTCTAATACGTAGAACTTCTGGTGACACTGGCAGTTTATCTTGTCTTTGAAATAAAAAAAAAAAAAGCTATGCCCTATTTCTTCAACCACATATCAAATCCATAATGTATCACATATAATACTAGCCACTTAAGATTAAAACATAATTGGTAATCGTGGCATTGGGAAGTAAAGAAGGGCTGAAAGGGACAATATTTTATGCCTTCTTGAAGGCCTCAAATGATCCTGTTTCCAAGTACATATTCATGGCCGCCTCTTCCCTGTTGCCTTCAGGGAGGACCTTGCAGCACTGACCATAAACACGGTGCTGGCCCTTTCTTGGGAGTAAGCAACAAAGTGTCCATAATCTCTGTGGCTCTTGATCACGGGTGGACATAAGTTCCACAAGAATAGGTTTCCACAATTGAGAGTGATCTTGGTTGTCTCACCCCTCTGACACTCACAGAGGAAGATGCCTTCATATGAGACAATTATAATCATGTAGGTGACCTTCAGGAAGTGAAGAGGGTGGGGTCTGGCCACATAGGTGCCTCTGTGGCTCTGGTCTGGAGATAGACACTGTTAGGGACTATGATTTATTGGACTTGTAAAGACAGCACCTCAGAATTAGTAACTACTTGCATTTTAGGGTCTGTTTTATGACGTCAACAAGTGAATGTAAATTAGGCTCTGCATCTCTTCTGAGAGCCCTGTTACTGGGCAATGAGCATTTCCAAAATTGCAGCTCTGTCAGAATGAACCATGAATACTTAAGAAAGGGAAGGTAGGAACAGGGAGTAGGGGAAAGCGTAACTTGCTCTGTTTCAGGGATTTAAAAATAAATTACTGTCAAGAGCAATGTAAGGGTCATGGGTTTGATCAGGAACTATTTGTAAATGAAAAAGTTCACAATTTGGAAAAAATAATGCCAGTTGTGTTAAGGAAATCGTTATTACAAATTATTCCACTGAAACTCAAGTATATAAGACAACAATATATTGCTGTGAAACCTTAATTTTGACATATGAAAGGTAACCAAAAATAAGAACCATACCTTTTTGCTTGAAGTGCACGGTGGTACCAATTTCTAAAATAAGAAACATTAAGCAAAACAAAAACAAAAACAAATAAAAAATCTTTATCAATTAAGAAGAAACACAAAGGTAGTCTGATACTCTCCACTGAAAGGAGAATAAGAGAAAAGGAGGAAAGAACATTTTAATAGGAAAGAACATTGGTAGAGACAGAAAGAAAGGCAAATGGAAAGAGACTGTTTTATTGGAACAGATATTGTGCAGTTGGAGGTGGCAAAAATAATTTGCAGCTTCAAATACCTGATGCTACATTGTATGCATGTAGACAGGTTCAAGAACTCTGAGTATGGAATGTAAAGGTACTCTTGACTGCAATTCAGTGGAACAATAGAATGTGTCTGATCCATAACCTCGTCCTACCATTTTGCAGTGGTTTATTCCACTCAAGCCAACTGCCCGTCCTGCTCTTCTTCCAACAGATCAAATCTATTCCAACTTAAAACCTTCACAGTCGTTTTTCATTTGCTTGGAATATTCTTCCCCTAGATCTTTGTATTGATCACTTAGTCACTTCCTTCAGATTTCTGCCGAAATGACACCAACTTGCAAAGGACTCCTCTCACCATCTTGTTAAAAATAGCATTTTCTGTTATTTTCTCTCTTCCTTTACCCTGCTTTACTAATCTACATAGCACTTACCTCTAACCTGACATCATGTTATGTGTATACTTTTTGCCTGTTTATAGTTTATCTTCTCCATTAGAATATACGCGCCATGAGGGCAGCAACTGTGTATGCCTTCTCAAATACTGTATCCCTAGTGCTTAGATTAGAGTTTGGCAGGTAGTGGATATTCAATAAATATTTGTTTAATTTATAAATAAGTCTCAGGGTCGGAAGAGCTCAGGTAGGTTAAATATTTGGTTTCTCTTTTAAGTATCTTTATCAAGTAAACCACAATGCTCTTAGGTCTTTAGAAGCAAGCATGTCAAATTTCTATAGGATACCACTTTGAAGCTCAGGAACAACTTAGTGGGTGCTCAGATAGAAGAGCCCAAACTGCTGGTGGAATACAGAACCTGTCTTTTGTCCTTCAAGCCCATCACTTCCAGTTATTTCTATTTAACAAATGCAACATGCTGCAAATCCATACAGAAAGATGGAGTAAGAATTCTCCTCTCCTAGCAGAAGCCAGCACTCACCCTGGAAGTGAAGCCAGGTTCTATTAATACATGAAACAATAGTCTCCAGCTGTTGTCTCTAGTCGTTCTGTATGTGTCTCATCATCTAACCACTGCTGTTTTAAGTTGTATATTAAACATACTGCCACTTGCTTCCTTTCATAATACCAGCTTAGACATCTTTTCTTTTGGATCTACATATTGCATTAAAAAATATTGAAAGGCAGTGTGGAGAATGTGGAAAACATGAGGAAACTGAGGCCCAAAGAGGTCATTTGCAAAGTGAGAGGCAAAGCTGAGACTGAAATTTAGGGCTCCCACTTCTCTAGACAGAACCTAGCCCATTATTCCACAATACCCCTTCAGCAGTTTTTGTGAAAGCAATGCCTGTATGACTCAAGAGGTATCACTGGGACATTTAAATGATTCAATACTGGCTGGAAAGGCACGACTTTTGTGCAAAGTGCAACTTTCCTTCTTTCTTGCATTAAGCCTCATAGCTTATTATGATAAGAATTTTTTTTGGCTGGGCGCGGTGGCTCAAGCCTGTAATCCCAGCACTTTGGGAGGCCGAGGCGGGTGGATCACGAGGTCAGGAGATCGAGACCA